>NC_141788.1:4593261-4748165 GCF_054643075.1 Acanthaster planci
GTCCATTAGTGATCATGCTGATTGACTAATCACACCCAACACAGGTATGCAGAAAAGATCATGCTGTAACTGACATGATTAGCGGATCACCATGATCACGCATGTTGACCGATCATGCCCGACAGTGACCACAAACCATTTGTACCAAAACATGCTTAGCTTGCTGGACTTGAAAAATCTCTGACTGGAACTGAGAAAGTGTCATAATGTTGGGGAAAAGATTCTTGGTAACAATTTTTTCTAATTCACACACATTACCAATTACTACGCATTTCTTTTTTTGTTTTTGTTTTCATTGCTCTTGGTATGCACAGATCGGTTGGTACAACGATAGGGTTCAGTCTGCTTTCCACTTGGCTTATCATGATGATACACTTGCATTTTGTGTTCTGAGCACTCCATGTATGTTTGAGAAGACCTTCATGCCATATGTAAGATCACTCACAGCTTTGACGAGCAGGGACCCTATAGATGATTGTGTGGCACAGCAGTACAATCGTCTGAAAGAGGTGGGTCTGTCCATTGTTCCTCGTGTCAACATGTCAGTTTGAGGTCTCTCAACTTAAACATTTGTTGCATCGTGAAACATCAAAGACATGTCAGGCTAAAGTCAGGTTCATTGGCCCAAACCTGCTACACTTGCATTATTTATGACTTACCACTAAAGGGCATCAGAAAAACTTGGATTCAAATTTAACTTGAGCATCGGACAAATTGTTAAACTATGGGCATTTTCAAAACGAGTGGATTCAGATTAGACGTCAGTTTCACTGGTTCCAGTCAGAGCTCATATATGTGGTTTCAAACACTGCTTCAAAACAGCTGGCACCAGCAAAACCGAAGTCTGAACCAAATCCACTCATTTAAAAAATGTTCTAACATTCATGAATAATTTGTTCAAGATTGACTTGTTTAATATGCTAAAGATTGGATAGTGTACAATATATTTATGTTGCTGTTGTCTTTGTTTTTGCAGAGTCTTCCAGATTACAGGATTGAGACCATCCAAGACTATGAGCTACATCCAAACAGGAGACCAAAGATCCTTGTACAGACGGTTGGGCCATGTGTCCGGAGCAGCGTATTACTACCAAAGATCCAATATGAAGCACGATCCGTGGGGAGATAAGGTAATGTAAATTATCTAGCAGCGCTGATGTGCTACAACTGTAGCATTTGTCCTGTCCAGCCGTGGTTTGGACATATCCAGCAATGGTGACACAGTTGGATAGGTTGGGCCCAACAGTGTACGCCGTAGCCACGTGCCACGGCTGTTTGGTGTATATCAACAATACGCTAGCAGAATCAAGTTATTTGTGTCATCATGGGTGAAATGCCAGGTTGGCACAGTTTTTTGTACATGTATTGAGTTTCGTAAGCAAGAAAGGTGAAGGACATTCTAAAATGTTGACATCATCGTCATCGATGAGTGTTGGTCATGGAAGTCAGACACACGACAATGCCAAATTTTCACGTGTTTTAGTCAAGCTTTATTATAAAAGATCATAGAGAATTTGTGCCAGCTAGAAATAATATTTTGAAACAACTGCAAGAAGATAAAAAATTGCTTGAAGATGTTTAAAGGGATCGGGGGAAACTCACTGGATTTGAAATACAGATGCGGCTGTTGAAATGTTTCTATTCTTTGCATTCAAGTCTTAAAAAATTAGCATGTTCCGCAATTGATGGCTAATGCACGGATAACCATATTTCTCCAAATCTAGACTTTTGATACTGTTGGGGGCAATCAGTCGGTCAGCACTACCATTCGATCAGTTAAGCCTTTCTGAAATTTTCTACCGCAAGTCTCTTCTTTCCAAACAGTCGTCCATGACAACGAATTAGAAAGAAAAAGGCAATTGCCAGAAAACAGAATTATCAGCAAAAGTGGGTTTTTTTTTAAGATTGACTTATACAAAGATGCGGTAATGGCAGAAAGGAACGGATCTAGTCTCTGTTTGTGATTGCATGCAGAAAATATTTGGTGTCAGCATCCACCCAAAATACGGAGGATGGTTTGCATTCCGTGGTGTCCTGATCTTCCCCGGGGTACAGCTGCCCCTGGTGCAGCAGGATCCCCCAGACGTGATCAAGACGGACGAAGCCTTAAAGGACCTCCTGGACCAGTTCAACGACAACTGGATGGAGAACAAGTACAGAGACTGCATTGAGGTCCGGGAGCGGTACTCCCCGGAGCAGATTGAATACTTCCAGACGCCACCTGCACAGAGGGGCAAGCTTCTTGGATTCACCGGCGAAAAAACTATGGTGGAGAGAACAGCGGACCGTTGTCACTAGCCCTGTGACCGATCCCATCCAGCTCCTTGCCGTGAAACGTGCAAATCTCTGCGACATACCAGCCAGTGTCAAACGCGACTCCTTTTTCACTGAAACTGATTGCTGCTAAATGGAGAGTGTAAAAGATATTTATACTTCTTTTCTTTCAATAACCGTATAGTGGCTTTTTAAACTTGCCTGTGCTTGGAAAGAAGCACCTGATTTAATAAGGTGTTGGGTACTGGATTATACAAAGTGTAAAATGGTTAATCCGTGTGAGTGAAAGCAAAGGACCAAGGCAAAAGAGAGAAAAAACCTTGAATGGAAGTATTTATTTCAACTAGAAAGAGGGATCGACACAGGGGATGTGATTCTTAATAAAAGGTCTGTTTATGCTTGTCTATGGGAAACAAAAGCCCGCACCTCAATGACAACTTCTCTAGCCACGGTCTTATCTATCTCTTCCATCTTCGAAAAAACATTACATTTGTTACATGTAGTTCACGACCATTTGAAACTGTGCTGGTACTTTTTATCATTCATACGTGTCTTATCTTATCACAATGCAGTATTCTATTTTCAGTTAATTTAAAGAGCATGTTTGCTTGCATGTTTAACCAAGAAGACCCACTTGTGTTATAAATGACTCAAAGTTGCATGAAATGCAAGAAAGATTTCAGTGTTTGTTTTTATTGCAATACCTTTTAAGAATTTCACTCCATAATTCAAATCAGCATATTAGTAGAATCCGAAATGCATGTAGGTACAATTCTATTAACGTCTGGTCACAGAGGAAATAATACAGACTTAAACTAAAAAAATACTTTGAGCTAATTTGTCAAACCTGCAAATAATTTCAGAGGTATCCCACACTATTAAAAGCTGACTAGACAATCCACATTGCACTCATCTTGCCGCAGTGGCCCGATTACTTACTCGGCAGTGGTCCAGCTACTGACTTGGCAATGGCCAAGTTGGCAAGCTCCTGTGTACCAATTTTTCCCTTTATCAAGTTTGATGTTAGTACTCTAAAAAAATTCAAACCATGCTAAATACCCTCCAAGTGCAACCTATTCACATGCACTGTAATAATTTAAAAGCATTTTTGGAAGATAAAAAGAAACATTGATCACTCCATCTTCTGACATTCTTTGGGTAGATCCTTAAATTTTAACTGAAGTAAAATCCTTTAAAGTACTGTATGTCTCACAAGGCATAACCATCACTCAACTGTAAATCTTGGCATTCTGACGGATCCTGTCTAGCGCTGCTCATTGAAAATCACCTCGCACAAAGCATATCTCAATACACACATCAATGACAATATCTATTACATTTCCCTCTTGCAACAACCAACAGTGAGCCTTTCAGATGAGAACTTTCATCTGCTAAAGAAACAAGACGACGATCAATTCCATTTTGTAAATAAACTTTTTTGGGCAAACATAAGGGCATGACCTCCAAAGCCAGTCTGTGATCAGACATATTTCATATAAATGTAATGGATTACCGAGTAAATGTGCCCACACAGAGACCGGTTAATTCAAATGACAACACCTGCCAAGAGGAGTGTGGTTCACAGTACAGTGGACCTCACAGAAGCCTTGACGGTCTACATCATGCACATGCATGGGGGTGACTCTCAGTGTGACATCCACTCTGTGGTATCACGTACACACAAATAAATGTACAGTGGGGAAACCCTACCAGCAAACACATATCGCTGTTCATACTCAAGCCAAACTTCAACTTCAGCCTACGTGCCCAAAAAACATGAAAACTGCCGAGCCTACCTGAAAAAGTGTACAGTTTGGTGTTGATGTTGAATTTTTCTGATAATGTGTTTGAAACTGGTCTCTCCCCAGTGACTTCTTAGTGAAACTTTCCTGTTTGCTTGTTCTACTGTTAGTGAAAGCTACATGTACAACCCACTTTAAATATGTGGAGTACCCAGTTAAATGTGCCTAAGGCCCTGAGATCCAAAACCATATTTTCTTTCCAATGCACTATTTGCTCCTGAAAAACGAGGGTGTCTCTTAGAAACAAAATTAGAGTTGGTATTTTATGTGATGACGGTTGGCTCTAGGCGGCCAGTCAGCTCTCGTAGCTGCGAGATACCGAGAGCAATCTTGACCAGCGGCTGCAGGACAGTCTGGGCATCCAGGGAGAACTTGGCGCTGTCGGACTCGTAGCTGTCGATGTACATGCGCACCGTGGCACCTGAGCTGCCCGTGCCACTGAGCCGGAAGATAACGCGCGAGCCATCTTGGAAGATGATGCGGATCCCCTGCGAACGAAACACAAGCAATGAAGACAATCAACACATAGAAAGCACTAGATGGATGAACATTGACCCCACAGTCCTCAACCCCTCACATGTTGGAGGATGAAGGAAATGTTAGGGTTGAGCTTGCTAATCAGTAAAAAACCTGCCAGCAGCCAAGTCTTGAGAAGAGAAAGTACATTCAAGGAGCAATACTCCTTAAGTTATGTAGTAAGCTAAAAAAAAACCAGAAACCTTCAGAATCTGTGATTCACTGCAATATATTACTGGTAAATTGTGTAAAATCTTACAGGGTGGTAAACCACTATGTTAGGAAGTAAAGAAATCACTGTCTAGACCAGTGAGACATTCACTCACCTAACCCTTGTGGGTGATATTTTGGTGTAAGGCCTGAAATAATTGTAATCATGATATCATTCATTAGTGAGTTATGCGACAGGTGGGACTGGGGCATTGGGCAATAGTACCCACCATCGTTACTAATTGGCACGGTCAATTCTGTTGAGTAATACCTGGTTCTTGGACAAGGATTTGTCAATGGGATCTGTGTACTCAAAGTCGTCCGCCTTGGACACTTTGTATGTCTTGTTCCCCTCCGCAAACTCGCGGCCAATAAACATCCCCACTTTGTCGGTGTCCACCAGGTTACGTAGATTTGCCATCATCTGCTGTGCTGGTTCAGACTCGACATTCTCATAGTCATACCTAGAGAGAGGAATGGAAACGCATTTGATGCATTCAAGTTTGAAAATCATGTACAAGTGGCAAACACAATCTGACCAGCAAACAATATACAGTATAATCAATAGTTGGGGCAAGGTCTTGGTCTTGTACCCTGAATCAACTCTAATCATCACTAATGCTTATAATTCATACTGATAACTGAATGAAGTTCTGGAGACAATCTAGTTGTATTTCGAAAGTCATGATGCTGTTCACCGCTTAAAAATTACTTGAGTCAGGGAATAATCTACTGGATCCTTTACGAAAACAAAACAAAAACTACAACACTGACTGACAAGGCCAGTTCATGATTCCCATGAATTAAGTGCGAATATGACAATAAATTCACTAAGTTGACAACTCCAAATCTTGCACATCTGCAACGTGAGTATTAAAAGTGACCTTAAGAATGACTAAAAAAGGCTTCACCTGGTGAAGAAATTACGGCCATATTTTTCCCAGTGATCCCTCAAGACCTCCTCCACGCTCTGTTGCCTGGCAGCCATGATTGACAGCCAGGCTAGCACCGCCCACAGGCCGTCCTTCTCCCTGATGTGGTCGCTCCCTGTTCCAAAGCTCTCCTCCCCGCACAGTGAGAGGCGGTCGGCGTCCATCAGGTTGCCGAAGAACTTCCAGCCGGTTGGCACCTCAAAGAACTCCAAACTTTCAGCCTTAGCCACCCTAGTGGTGAAAGGTAACGGATCGGCTGGTCAGTAAATTAGGTGCATCTCTTTTAACCAGGATGAAACTATGTTTACACTGATTTAACTGGAATCGTTCCCCGCATGCAAGATCCGCAGTGTCATACTGTTCCGTGTAGAGGAGTTCTTTCATGTCAAAGGTCAATTCTTAACCTTCAACCCAGCCAGAAAAGGCACCTATCAGTGTTGGCCTATGTGCTGCTGCTGTAGAAACACGGCACATACTGTTGGTAGAAGAGACTAAAACTATGCTTGCCATGACTATTTATGCATAGCCGATTTTATCTTGTTTGGACTTTGGGCCGAAATTTTCCCTTTGAAACAATAACATTTGGTTGTAAAAAATCTTTAAAATCACAATTTTAGTTGTTAAAATTCAAGAAGTCAGAATTAAGTCTGAAAAGTTTCATCTGTGATATCAAACAAGCAGTATGTGAAATCAACATTTATCAAAAATTACACAAGAGTACAACACAAAAGGTCAGAGCTTCTGGCTCTCTCACACACAGCGGAATGACACTTCTTCGGGTAAAAATGGACAGCAATGTTTGAACACTCGTAAGAACTCCAGTGCCAGAGATATATCACATGCAAGCACTGGATCATGTGTGTGTGTGGTAGAAATCATGTCTGCCTAATTTTCATCTGAATGTGGACAAAATTTCAGCATCTTCTACAACATTTACAAGCCATACCTGTCCAGAGCTCCGCTGGTGGGCATGCTGCGGGCCAGACCCTTCACCCCTGTCTTCTTGAAGTAGGGGATGCACTTGGCATTGGCGGCGATGACGGCGATCGAATCGCTGGGTGTCACAAAAAAGCCATTCTTACCAAGAATCATATTACGGTCCTGGTTAAATACAGGGAAATAAAAACACAAGAGATTTGACAAAAATGACGTATTTCATGCCTCTGCAGTTAGGTTATGTAGGTCCTCCTACTCTCTGGAAAAGCCTATATGTACATGGTAGCTCTAGGTTTGGGTTATATGTCTCAAGCACTTTGCTGAAGTCCTCGGTCTTCTCAAAGAATGAAGAAATTGATGACAGGACATCTTGAGATTAAAGACAGTTATCCTTAAAGTTCTTTATTTATCTAGATCACATGAGGCTGCAGGATAAGTTAAACTAGCACTGATAGATTATGCGTTTGGAAACATTTACCTTGAAAAACCTGAACACTGCAACTGAACATAATACACCCCACATACCCCATCCCCATCAAATGCTGCTCCAAAGCCGTGGACGCCTTTCTTCATCAGGTTCACCAGGTCAGCAGCATAGGTCAAGTTGGGGTCAGGATGGTGACCTCCAAAGTCTTCTTTGGGGTCACAGTTCAGGCATGAGTCTGCTGGCGCTCCTAGCTCTTGGCAAAAGATACGTTTGGCGTAGGGTCCCACGACTAAATTAGAGGAAGTGTATATCAGAAAGGAACACTGCTTTTCACATGTAAACAATATTTTGGATTTTATAACAAGAAACAGAGTTTGGTTTTGTTTTTTTGGCTTAATGTACATGTACATGTATACAACACTTCACAATTGCATCAAGTTAAAAAAACGTCAGGTCAAGACATTCACAAAGTACTCTGATTTATGGCTTGCTCTAATCACAATCTATCTTTATAATAATGTAATTCTACGAACACTTATATGCCAAATTTGCCAAAACCACAAAAGGTCAAGCTATGAAGAGGGAGTTGACCTCAGCGAATTTATTCCATGCGAACATCTGTTCCGCTTTTGGAGGGATGCTGGAAGTACTTTAAATCCTGCTCTACAAAATGCCTTTTGGGTTGAATGGAACCTCAGTCTGTGCATACAAGCATCATAACCATAATACACAAAAAACCCACTCGTCCATGACTGTTGCCAGACTAGAGTACACAAACACGCCAGAATCTCCAGGAGCTAGATGCCTCATGTCAATGAAAGCATCAAGCTTTTCAACCTGCATGTATGAGTTCAATATTAAATTTAGCCCCAATCCCTGATGCCTCCCCCCAAAAAAAAATTGGGGTTCCCGAGTTTGTGAAAAGATCCATAATATGTATATCCAAAACATTGCCAGGTGTTTTCTGTCTTTTTTGTTTGTCTTGGAAAGAGGACCTGTTATTCAGAGTGAACCTAGCTCTACAAGAGGGGCACTTTCATCATAAACAAATGGTATGCAAACCGCCCATCATGCCTTTTCCTCTAGGTGTGAATACAAACCTCTCTGAAAATACAGGCACTCTATGCCATATCTCAGTGATGTTCACAGAGAGAGCTGATATTGACACAACTTAAAAGAACAGCATAATGATTGCATCCAGTACAGGAAAAGGTGCTGTGATATAGGCCTGAATATAAAATACAAAAATCGCACTCTTTTGGACTGTCATCCCTCGTTAACAAATATGCAAGCATTTCTAAAATGCAAAGAACTATAGAGGGTGGCTACGACTGAATTTAATTATGTACATTATCGTTGCATGGTAAATTTGCATGAATGCCCTGATCCGACGTTTCCTTCACACAGAGTGTGCTTGTCTGTATGATGTGAGATACCAAGAGGACAGCTGTGTTTTATACCCACAAACAGCTGTTGTTTGAATAGCAGTCTGTCGCTACAGATGTTGTGGCCATGCCATCATGCATGAACATGTTCATTTTCCTTTCTTCCCCTCTCCTAAATACCCTTCCAAATCAACATGTTGGAAACACTCTCATTTTATGAGAAGCATGCATGTAACATACTCTACCTCCGTGCATCGCATTCACAACAAATTTCAGGGGTCCGCTCAATAGTTTCTTCAAAGCCTCAAAGTCAAAGATCTCTCGCATCAGGGCCAAGTAGTCTTCAACGGAGTCAACAACCTATTGGGGGGCGGAATACACATTGAAAACACAACTGGAACACCCATCACTGGAAGCATCAAACGTGATTCCATTGGTATAAATAAAAATCTTCTTGAAGGTTTTCAAGACTTCTGAAGGAATGAATGTAGAAGGTGGAGCTCAATCACTGCTTCCCACATAATTGGATCATGGGCAGATCAAGAACCAAAGTTTCGAGAGGCCAGGGTTTTTTTTGGGGGGGGGAATTTGAGAATTTTTTTATGTAACCTTCTAGGGCCCTTCTGAGAAGTGAAGCTAAACTTCTAGACTTTTTTCAGGATTTTGGGAAAGAAGAGACAACAAATATATGTACATCCCAGCTCCGCTTTCTTTCACTATCTCTCACGGGAGAGAGGGAGAACGTGTTGCCAGAGGAGGGGTGGAGGGCAGAGAACACACCCTTTCATATGCACCCTTGAACCACTCCCCATTAGCCAATTACCTCAATTATAAACTGTCTGCCCTGTATGTCAAACTGTTGGGTCCCGATTGAGCTGACATCAACATTCAAGTCTGGGCAGTGCTTGACAGTTGAGATTGTCTTTGTTAAGTCGTAGATGGCATCAGTTATGCCAGCTGGAGCAGGTCCTACATTGGCAGGAATCAAATACATGTATGTAATTGAAATTAGAATCTCCATAACTCTTGCCTTTACAAGTGGTTTTCTCATAACATTGAAAAGACAAATAATTTACATTGAAACTAATCTTGGACCTATCCTGTAGGCCATTTGAATAAACCTGATGGATTGATTTTTTTCCCTTCAATTATAGTTATATAATTTTCTTTGGATTCATCAACAAAGACGTGTCTTGCAATTCTGGAAGTCAGTATGGAATAACTGGAGAGGCGGAGGCTGGCTGTGGGGAAGGGTGGGGTGGGTCATCAGTTACTTTGTACTACTACATGTACCTCCATTGGATATATTGAATTTGATCCCAAAGTCACCGTCTGGGCCACCAGGATTATGACTGGCTGTCAGGATAATTCCACCTGCTGCCTGGCGCTTCCTTATCAAGCAAGACATTGCCGGGGTCGACAGCAAGCCACTCTGGCCAATCACAAGCTTGCCAATCTACAATATGCAAATGAGATAAGAAATAGTAATGCTACAGTAGGCACATATCAATTACACCCTTGAAAATAACTAGGTGCCAAATGTGCACATGAAAACTTTTATCTTTAAAATAAAGGGCGGAGCAACTATGCAAATCTCTGCTTGTTTCATTTATGTACTTGCCAGGGTTTTTTCTGATGGTACCAGCAAGTGTCTTCGTGTATACTCCAAATTGTTTTATTCTCTTCCGCTCAGAGTGCTATAAACATTACACCTGTAGGCTCTATGTAAAATTGCAAGCGATGTCTTTCAACAAATGCAGTTCCTTTAATATTGTTTTCATCAACAAATTCACACGGATTAACTATGAATGTGACAACACATGAAACTGTAAAAACTCCATTTAGATACACAGCACATGGGAAGGTGGTATAAAATATATAGGTTTGATTTAAAAATATCCCAAGGCTAAGTTGAGAATTCCCCCACACCTACCTATAATCTACAAATATCCTATCTAAGTAACACCATGATACTAGTTTTTCTTGATAACAGCTATCAACAACTCCGCATTAATTTATTTCCTGCCGCATCATACCAAAAAGAAAGAAAACACACAATTAATTCCAAATATTGGAAAGAGTTCCATATACAGACGGCAGTAATTATTCCCTGCAGTGATCTATCAAAAAGCAAAAACACTTTAGGTGGGAAAATACCAAGTCGTTTACTCAGAAAACACAATTTTTCTGACCAGTCTCATAGGGTTTGTGCACAGGGTGTGCGTCCGTATTAGAACTCTTTCCCCAAACCAAACCTTAAGTGCTACCATGTCTACAGTTCTAATTACATGTAGGCCTAAAGACAGATAAGCCCATCCATCCTTATTACGGCAAACTCTTACCCCGTTGGCAGCAGAAATTTGGATTATAATCTGCACGGCCGTCTTCATGTAGTAGCGTCCGTCACCGCCTACCACCAGCGTGCATCCCTCGCGGGTCGCGCCGTCCATTGCCGACAAAATGCTCTGCACAAAGTTAGCCGTGTACCGCCACGACTGGAAGACGGTGACATGTTTCCGAAGTCCGCTTGTGCCCGGTTTCTGGCCTTCGCATGGGGTAGTGGCCTCGCACTTCACGCTGAAAGTCTTAGCAGACATCTTGTGGAGAGTATTCGGTATTCAGTTCATGGAGCTTTTGATAAAACACTGAAAAACACTCCCAAAATCCCCCGGTTACTACACCGTGACGACCGGTCGTCCCTGCACGTAGGCACTGTTTTCAATTCGGAAAAGAACACAACACTTGAGAGATATATATGCGATCACACGTCTGATGCTCAATTCTCGTGGTTGTATCTTTTAGTGCGCATGGCTCTTATCCAGTTAGACTCCATTCAGCAGTAATTGTGATAGCCCCGCTAGTTGCCGTGTTTCGAAGGGCATGCATATTTATTCGTATCTGAACGACGCGTCCAATGACATCGATCCAAAGTTTGTGACGTTTTATCATCACACATTCATTGAAGAACCACATGGTGTCCACTGATCCAAAGCTTGCAGTTCGTTTTTGCTGTCACTTCAGACATGCAGTTCTTGATTCAGGCGCTGGTATTGTCAGAAGTAGTCCCTCTGCTCCTATCATTCACAAAGGTCTTGCAAATGTTCTTCGCGTTGGTGCTGCACTAGGTTTTTTTTGTTTTGGTTCTTGAGCTTAATTCAGTCTGTGGGAACGAATCAGTTGGAGTAATGTATCCAATTAGGCCCTACTCTAGACGTAACACCTTTTTTGTGGCCCTGCTTTATTTCTCGTGTCGATGTCATGGATGACATGAATGGATCGCTTTCCAATTCATCAAAAAAAGAAGAAGCTGATCAATCTGACTCGGAGCCCGAGCTACGTCGTTGTGATGCAAAGCCTAAACCACGGGAGACAACTCGTTGTAAGTAATACCTATTGCTAACAGGGATTTATTCATTTTAACCCCAGCCTCCGTCGCCTTTTGAAACGTTCCCTTGGCTACTGAACCTTCGCTTTTTTGACACTACTTGCGCGTGTAAAGGTTGTTGACATTAAATCGCTCTACCTGCCTCGGTCATGCTGGCGTCAATAGCATCAAAAAGCGTCAACAAGTTATACAAGCATTATTTATTATCAGCTGCCCTTCTGAAGGAATAGAGATGTTAATATGTTGATGTAATTCAGAAATACGTGATATTAACACAACTAAAAACAAGTGTAAGCCCAGAATTAGTCATATTAGTAATTGGTCACTCACTCCTTGATCCTACGTATGTTTAATGTCTTGTAATGAAAATCTCAATGGAGTTCCTGGTTGTGGTCCATTTCCAAGCACTGTCCAACTCCGCAAGACTCCAAGGCTGTAATTTTACAACCACAAGCCTGACCACAACTTTAAGGAAGCTATACCACCCAGCCTGCATCCCGCTCTATATAGATTTATAATCACCCCCAAAATGTTTCATGGTCAGTCAGTCCACTCGTCTTTCCGCTAGTCTTCCCTCTGCCTATTTATTTGTTTATTTGTTTTTTTATTTGGTTATTTATTAGCCACATCAAACAGCAGAAATACCACCAGTTACAGGAATGGAAATGAATGAACTCAAATAAAGAACATTATAAACAAAAATACTAGATAGTAAATAACAGATATGTATGTACATGTGTAAATTAATGGAGAATACACATAAATAAATCAGTTGACAAGAAAAACAAGACTACACAAAAACTCTAAGGGAGAATGACGGTAAACCAGGAAATAAGATGTTGTAGGTGTGGAGGGGAATCATTACCCAGGGGAACACAGGTGAAGTGACTAATGAAAAAAAGACAAACAATAAACCGCAGACAAACATATTAACAAACATCAAATACAACACAAATAAACAGACACCTGAACATCTGGGTAAACAAACATGTACATGTACTAGGGGGACTGAGGACACACAAACAAGAAACAAACAATAAGAACATTCAAATGATGGTCAGATTAAACTGAAACAACTTGCACAATAAAACGGTAAATTAAGAACTGATTTGTGTCTTCAACTCAGTCCAATGATAATAGCCTGTCTTTTCCTAACAATACATCGTGGACCCACTCCTTGTCGGGCCACGCTTATCAACTTGTATGTGGCAAATACAACTTTACACAAGGACTGTACAAAGTAATAAAGCCACTAGCAAATGACAGGTAAGGGAAAACCAATTTAATGTGAACCATAAAGGCCTTCCTTTCTGATTAAAAAAAATAATAATTTAGACATATTGATCAGCAGTTGTAACATCTACACATTAGAAGGACATATCATTGTTACAAATGTTTCAAAGAATATAGCACAGACATATAGTTCAGCAATGAAAACATAAAAGGACCATACCAGAAATGAAAGTGATAAGATTGAATAACGTTATTTAATAAATTACAATAATGAATATGACATTCACCCATATACAATGCACATTTACTTTGGTACAAGCTGCTAAGTTAGGTCATCAGAAGACAAATGCAATCTGCAAATATTAATCCAAGTATGCAAGAGTTGATTGATAACACCCCTTATTATAGGAGATTCAGGGAGTGCAACATTAAATTTAAAGGTAATGATACTTGCATGAATGTACAGGGGAACAACACCAGTGGATAGACAGAATTACAATTATGTTCACTCCTTTCCTTATTTCAAGGAGAATAGTTTGAGAAGGGATATGAAGGAACACTGTTGTTGTTGTTGTTGTCTACAGAGCTTTAGTTATTGATTGCCCAAAAGTTACTCTTTTAAGCATGTAAGTTTCAGTTATTGATCATGACTCACAGTCCTCGAATGGGTTTTGTAAGTTCTGAGTGATAGGTGTGACCTTGTCATTCCTAAGACCCTGGTCTTGGTGCTTTGTCCTGCTTTGCTCTGTGGCAGTGATGTAGTCGAGTACTTTTTGAGAACCAACTTCCCTACCAAATATTTAACTAGTTAGGAGTGAACAAAGCTAAAGTACATCGGCATTTTAAGGTACATGCATAAAGTAAGATTACAAAGCAACATAATGACTTCAGACCATCACTGTTTGATTAAAATTAACTTTTTAGGATAAAAGTACTCGGCCGAGTACTCTCTAAAATAAATTTAAGGTTGCAGTTCATCATAGTTTTTTGATATGTCAGCTGAGTCCTTAACAAGAAGATATTATATTAAGATGCAAGCCATTACGCTGCTGAGAACATTCCTTTAGTCAATGGATCAATGCAGGTTTATTTTTGAAATGGTCATAAGTGGCCGAAGATCCTTTTAACTCATCATGATTGATTAAAGTAGACTTTAATTAATGTATCAATAGTCCACGAAATCACTGTTCTGAATTCAAAGAATATAAAATGAATTTGTCTTGAAATTGTTAAGCCTAGTTTCACATCAGAAGTCTCGAGCCAATTTTGGGGAAGTCTCATTAACATTTCTGGATGGTACCCAGGGAAACAAACTCGAACAAAATGGATTATGGAAAAGCTAGATTGACTGTAGTTTCATTAAACTGTGCTGTCTTAATCCAATGTTTAGGTGATTGCTATTAGTGCTGTGCATCCGGGAACAACACAAATAGCTTTTAACACATAGAATATTTTCAGTGGATGTTTATTGTCATATTCTGATGACACATACATACAGTACTTACTTGTCAGAAAATCCTTCAGCCCAAATGTATTGCAGAGACTACGGAAAAAAAACATGATATCTTTATTGACCTACTGAGTGGGTCTGAATGTCTGATCATGGAAGACCAAAACGTTTTGAATGAATGACAAGAAAAGATGCTGTAAAATACGAGCTACATGGAGTATTAAGACACATTCTTTCGTGCCAGCAGGCAGGCATAAACAGTAAGCCCCTTTTTCACTCTATCCAGTCCCTTTTTATTGTGAGTTACCCTCCTCTTGGGGACAGATTAATAAGCCCATGAAACTGTACACCCCCCTTTTACCCCAGATAATTTGCCCACTGTTTGATGACCCTCCATACGAAGAGGCTGAAACGTGGCGAGTACTGTCCTCTCTATCTCTTAGTCAGATAACATGATTTCATTGTGTCTCTAATCAGCAGAGATGGTGACCCTTTCAAGCACAGACATGTATTAAATTGTTGGTAACTGTGTCCAGGGCAACTTCACAAACTCATGTGTCAATCTGCTTGAACATTCCTGCGCCGTGACCAACTGTAGCGATTGAAGGTGTGTAATTCAGTTTCTGAGCTAATAAAGGCCAACTGAGATTTTCTTTCTGACAGTCCACTTGTCTTGAGAAAACCACACACGCATACATTCTATTGTGTCTAGTCAAGCGATAATAATTGTTGAATGCTGTGGTTTGTTACTAAACAGTAATAAACAGTCGCTGATAAGATCCTGTTACCACTCATGTGTTGTTTATTTTTGGTTAATAAAAAGATGGCTTTTCCTGCTACAGATAATTCAGCAGATGCCAGCCATCACATCGTACACATTAAACAATCTCCTTTTAATAAATATGTGTTCTACCATGGTCGGACTTATTGTACATGTACATGCACTCAGAAAAGTCCCTTATAATTGTCGTATAAATCTGTTGACAAAATAGGGTTGAAGTATCAATTTCTTCCAACCTAATGATTACATGGCTTTGACACTATTGGAATGATTTGAAAAGATCAGCATCACATAAAGAAAATTTCTCCACGATCATATGCTAACATCATGGCTTTAATCACTTATGCTTCCTAAATTAGGAGTGTACGTATTTCAATTCAAAACTCATTCATGTAGATCCCAATTTATATTGTTATTTTCTCCTTTTTAAGATAAAATCACTTGAGTTACATTGATTGATTCACACCCACACACGTGTTGGCTATCTACATAGAAGTTTACAGCCACTGCAAAGCTTGAAACCTGAAGACTAAATCTGAAATGTTCAATCTGTGATCTAAGTTTGTATCCACCCCTCCCCATCACCTACTCCTTCTTTTTATTTGCTTCCATGTCCTTGGTGTCTTCCCAAAAATAAATTTAGTTACATCAGCTTTTCCTTTAGTTTCCTTTTCAAGGACTGCATGTGTTTAAAACCACAGCCACTCCTTAGATGTCAGTGGTTTCATTACACGTTCGTAGAATTTCTTCGTGATAATATACATAATTTGTCTTTTTTTTCAGAACTTCATATTGTTTTCAAACCTTATTCAACATATACAAAGTGACACACTTTCATGTTACTGATAAATGTCATCACAAACTTCTCCGCATCTTTCTTTTTAATGAATATAAGGAAAAAACCTCAACTACTTGTTGAGAATTCTGCCCTTTACATGAGATCCTGTCCCAACACAATCCCGAGACATCAACTCCATCCCCAAACTCAGCACACATTAAAATCCACGACTGAAAATACAGAAATGTGAATTTCTAAACATTAAATTCCACTTATGCAACTAATTTGTGGGAGTTCTGTTATAACACTTGTTAAAGGACAAATACCTTCCAACCGATTAGTGAGATATGGTTTTTAAGAGTAAAATTTGAACATGGTTATACTGCTCGCGTAAGACCACCTGCAAATCATCAGTTGTGATATTAATTAGCACGGTTTTGGTTAGGAATAGCTTTTGTGGAATCATGTAATATGATTTTTAGATTTTAACATAGAGTGGTATATCAATTTCTTGCAGGCTTCAAAATGGGTATCTACAATGGGAGCATCAGTGTCTTCATTTGTCACAATGAGGCTAAACCAGGGAGGTCTGGAAAGGGGTGGTATGTATTTTTCCGCCGTTCCTAATTGTAACAAAATGCATCAAGTTGCAGTGAGTTTATCAGAATATTCTTTTTTCTCATGTTTGATGTTTTACATTTAAGTTCCAGCTTTCAATGGGAACTTTTGCGGTGGACCCATTTGTGATTGGAAGATTCAAAGAGGCTGCAATACAGCGTCCTGGTAACTTATTTGGATCAAACTATCATGGTAAATATTAGAATATTCCTATCGCCAGAATTGTGTTTGTGTTTGTTGATTGCTTGGTTACCTGGTATAACTAGTCATCATTTATAGCAGCTCTAATTCCTGAAGTGAAAGCACATTTGTTTACTATTCATACTAAACAAAAAGTAAAGTGTAAAATAATTTTCCCCCTTAAAAAAAAGATGGGAAAAGGAAATAGCTCTGAAAACAAGAAAAACTACTGCTAACCTTCCATCCACAAGTGTGCAAAATCACACCCGAAAGGCTATCAAAACTAACTTCATGGTGTGTTAATAACTTACTTTCACTTCTTCATACTAATTAATTATCACCTCCTTTCAATTTGTACCCTTTTAGTGCAACATCGTAATGCAATCTGTTCTCTCCGCAGTATTTGAGTGAATTCAATGATAATATACCGTCATCATGTGCTTTCATGCACATGACAACGGACGGGTCAATGGTTATCTCAGGCTGTAATCCAAAGGACATCATCAGTCACACATTACGGACAGAGGCGGCAGCCACAGCCAGAATTGGAGCATATTCAGGTGAATTTACTGATTGAATTGGTCATTGAAATAAGCATGAATACACTGATGTTTTTTATTACATTTGTCTTGTGAGAAAACTCTTATAAAGCAGGTTGTGCAACACATGAGTAACTGATTGCCATGTGATAGGATATATGGTTACAATTTATCATCATGCAACAATTCTTTGAGTAATATATGTGTAATAATATAACTATAGGTTTCCCGAGGCGCTGTTGGGGGAATCAATGTCAATCACCTGTGCACCAAAAAAGCATCTTGATTAAGTTTGGGGGAATTATAAATGGGATTTAAGCCTACAACCTCTGAAATACTATCCAGTATTATTCTACCAACAGAGCTATCCAGCTGTATGTTGTCGGGTTTTCCCAATTGCTAATAGCTCTGTTTGGCGTGTGCTAGCCAGAAACCATTAAACCTAAATACCATGTAGCCAGGTATCGCAACATTTTCACTTAGGTTTTTTACCAACAAACTGTAAAATCCCCCCCAAAAAGTCTTCTGAGCCTGTAATCTGCAATTGTGCCTGTACCTCTTGAATGTAAAATGGCTCACATGGTTTTATAATTGAATTTAAGGCCCTTTACAAGAGAGGCAATATTTTCCCGACACTGGTTAATTTGAGAAATCAGCAAATTATTGTGTTCTTTCTGATGCGATTTGTACTTAGAGTTCATGAATACAATATTTGGGTTAATAAGATAAATAAGATTAAGACAACAAAATTTTGTATTCGTGCATTAAAAATAATGATTTCATATGGTGATACTGCAGATGGAGAGTTCTGTTTCTTCATTGGATGTTTACTAACATTGAAATGACAATTAGCATTTTTTTCATATCTAGGAATATGCTTCATTAAACTTACATCATGAAATATCTGCAGAAGACCATTATTCAAATAAAAATGACTATCACATGATGAATGACTGCCCTTTTCACAGGTATTTAAAAAGTAGGGTGGGCTGGGAAACCATAATCATAAGCATTTTATTTTTGGCCTAGAGCTGGAATGCTTCGGTCAAATTATGCACTTTCTGCTACCACCTGCTATTTTTCCAGTGAAAAGAAATTGTTTCAGCATGAGAACCAGTATGCACAAGTTATTTTCCAGTAATTATCAGTTGATCGAATGCAACTTACTGAAAGTTAAGATGCAAGTTTTTTCTTGTTAATACAGTCTTTTGACAGTTGAATATGCCACTTTGAGACCAGAGGAAAACGTGAGAGCAATAAGCAATCCACTTGGGTTACTCTCATTTATTATTATATGTTTAAATGTTTTGTCAGAAATTACAAATAATTCTTCATGTATCCTGAAAAGCAGTTAATCGATATAGACAAGTTTCCTACTACCAAAGTGTTTGATGAGAACTGTGTAATGTCTTTGCTGGTTTTCCAATGCAGGATGCTGATCCTTGACTCTCTGCAGGGGCATCTGGGTCAGCAAGTGTATCAAGAGATCCATCAGACCACCACTAGGTAATGTATGAGAGTGGAACTTAATGAAAGCCTTTATTAAACTGTTTAGAAACATGACAACCGTATCTTATCTGAGTATTATGTATCACAGTTGCATTGTCCCACAAAGGCATATGGCACTTGCTGTCTAAATTTGAAAGTATAAATTTTTTTTAGTTAGTTCTAATTAACTTAACTGTTTCTCATTTATCCTGAAAATGCATGTATGACAAATGTTTGTGATTTGTCAGTGTATATTGAACCGTAATTTCACACTTAAATAAACCCAAAAAAACTTTTTATAACCACTACTGTCAAGCCAGTACAACTTCAGCTGTTGGAACTACACACCAGCATTGTATATCATGCTCACATGAACTTTACACAAAATTCGACTCATGTTCACCACACAGTCATACTTTATATGTCATAAAAGTTTTCCAGATTTTGATTGGCTTTGAGAATCAACTCAATTCTCCGTTTCCTTTTGCCCAGACAAAATAACATAATGTACCTCTGTCTGAAGATCTGATTTGATTAAGTTGTCATACGAATTGTTAGACAAGACTGTCTGCACTCCGTTAGGGAAATTACTCCATTTGTGCTGTTGGATCTTTTTTTTTTCCAGAGTCCAATTATCTTGTAGGTTTTTCATGTATATGATTCTTTGATTCATCACTTCTCCAGATACATGAATCAGATTGCTCGGTGTGCTTGAAAGTCATTTAATTACAGCTTGGAGTTGGAGGTCTGTGAGGTAAGATTTATCTGTTGCAGTTACATCCACATTTCTAAAAATATAAGCACACGGTTGTTACAAAATACACTGCCCATTGTTTTATTTTTTTATAGTTCCTTTCATAACTAAACTGCTCCATATATTAGATTTTGAAAGAAACATGGAACGTAGTGTTGCGGTCAGTGTAGGGTGAATAATGAATGTGGTTGATCCAAGCATGCTTGCTGAGCTATAGGTATCCGATCGGCCCTTATTATTGACAAGGTATTCATGGTTTTGGTTTAAGAAATAAAGTAGTGTTCATTGGGAATCTTAAATGTTTCTGTTTTGGAGTCATCTGTTGTACTTGGTTTGTCTGTGAACAGCATTATCTTAACAGTCGGCATGATTTCATTTATGTGATAAGTTAGGGGCGCATTACAATTAAACACTTCAACTACACTTGGTTAATCAAAGTGCGAAGTTCCATTAAACTTCTGCATAATCCTGCTGATCAGTAGCAGATTGTGATTTTTTGGATATTGTTGATTTCACTTTGTTCCTTGTTTATAGACGTCCTTGACCCACAACCTCAGCAAATATCACATGTTGTGTTAGCTAAAAATTCTCTTCTTTTTTTCATCAGGTGTCGCAGCAGGAAAACCTGCATGATTGCGGTTTGCATGTTCTTGCATACATGGAGGCCTTTCTAAATGTGAGTACTTAGTTTGTATAGTGGTGAAGATGGATGAAGAAATAAGTAGGATTTACGTGACAAACAGCACGGGATGGCATTTTTTGGCATTGAAGGAAATGACACGCTTCTGAGTGGAACTTTGATGTCTGTTATCCAGTTGTATGTCCACAGGAAGGGAGACCTGGATACTGCAGGGGTATACAAAATTCAATCATTCTTGAAAATGAGAATATGTTATTATCAAAAACCTTGGTTTTGCTCCGGTAAAATTGATGAGACAAATGCTCCGACTATTAAGCAGTCCTCGAAATAACTAAGGAAGACCCGTTTTTGGCCTGTATCATGTTATTGGGGAAGTGGCAGTTTTATACATGTGGTGTTTGTTTTCCCCAAATTAGGTTTTCTGGTTTGGTTTGTTGCTGTTATTAGGATGGACTTCATCAGCTGACACCCGGACCATATGGAAAGGTTATGCGGAGAAGGATCCTCCATCTTTCTCATGATGTCGGCACCCAGTCTGTCCCTTAATTGATAATGCCACACTATATAATATTGTTATGTTCGTTATGTAATTGTAACATTAGATACAGTGGTTTGAAGAATGTGTAAATGCATTTGCAGCCTCCCATGAAACTTATTGGAAAAAATTAAATCGAAGGGAAAGCAAAGTTTAAGTAAAGTTTTCAGGAATTCTGGGGATGGGTGTTCGCTTAATAATCCTTTGCATGCAAACACGTCACTATTGCGAATTTTCCTCATCACTGTTTTGTTGATGTATTTTCAACAAGTAATGTACAGCAGCCAATGATTATTTCATAAAATTAGGCCAACACGAACAGTCACGAATTGCCTTCAGTAAATTGTTCATGCAAATGTCCCAACATCAGAATGGAATAGTGAACCTGTGACGAGATTTCGTCATAAAAATAGAACAGTACTTAATTTCAGGAAGGGTAAACAGTGCAGCTGGAAATGACAGTAACCAGTGTTTTGATTAAAGGGTGATACATAATGCTGGCAGCTCTTATAATTTTCTTTTGATGAGAACAAGGCATATCGTTGGTTGGATACACGTGTCAATTCTCTTTTGTTAATTTTACCTTTGAAATGCCAATAATCAACAGTAAACCACTTAAAAGGTTATTTTTACTGTGTCGGCTTCCAACGTTACTTAATAATTAACTTGTATTGACGTATTATTTATTGTATAATAGCGGGTATGTAACAAGATAATGTTCAAGAGAAAAGGGAAACATTGCCAGCTTTACAAACATGATTGTAGGCTTACGCATCATGGGTGAGAGAAAGAAGTAGATGTGCTAGGTTGGATATATAAAACAAGTACAAAAATTTGCGAATACAGTTGCATAAAAGTGTGTGCATTCGTGAGAGAGGTCCTTGTAACAGGAACATGTTATCATGAATAAAATTAATTTCGCTTTCCAAGCAGAACCTTGTATAAACAGTGTTCTTTAGTCATTGAACTGTACAACGAGCATTAACCGCTTACGTGATATCTCTAACCCCAAATCCCTTCAATTGCTAGTGTAACTCTGCATGCACATCACGTACCATGCACAGGCCCGTTAATACAAGTTATATGACACTGTCCTAGTGATGATCGGTTTAGACCCGGTGAGAATTACGGGATACATTTTGTGTTGTACATGTACATTTCATACTTGAACTTTTACAGCCCCACCACCAAGCGTTGAAACTTTTGAATCGTGCACACACCGTTATCTACAAAGATGATAAACCCAGATGCCGGATCAGCCATACTAGTGGTGTGATGCGTCTGTCTGGACGTATTCGGAAATCATTGTAGAACAACGAATATCGTCGCTCTTTAAAAAAAACAACAACAACAACAACAAACAGGTCGTTGCGGTCCAATCGGTAGGCTACGGAGCCGGAAGAGAGTTCAATATAAATGTACAGGCAACACTTGATGCTCGGTGCACAGTTATAAGCCTACGAGACTCTTACGGAAAAAAAATTGATTGAAATTATTTCAGCTTCGGAATTGTTGTAGCCAAATTTTTAACCAGTTTTTGTTCCCAACATTGACTTGTTAGGAGGAAAAAATGCAAGTCGTTTATTTAAAAGACAGAACTATTCAGACCAGTCCCATACGGTTTGTGCACAAATGACGTCCGTAATTCCTTTCTCTTTTTTTTTCAATTTCTAATGGCTATTATAACATTTTAAAGGAAACTTATTGTCGTCCAGAAGGTGCCCATGGTGGATGATCAAGTGACTCCTCCGAAACTCCCAACTCTCTTCAACTCTTACCAGAGAAACCTATTCTAGGGTCGACAAGATACAGAACGCATTCTAACCTGGAATAGAGTAGGTAGGCCTACAAGAAGTTAAGTATTACCCCTGGGAATCTTGACAAACGCGAAGCAGTAAAATCATGACACAGGTATTTGTTTTTCTAATAAGACCCAAATATAAGAAAGCCTTTTTGCTTTCGTAAAACTTTCTAAAAGTAAATTATATTATTTGTTTAAATTATGTTTATTCGGGACACGCTTTCTCCAGTTCGTTTTGATTTATACAAGCCTTGTTTCTATGTCAGGGTATGAACCATTTGTTACATTTTTAAAAAGAAGTATGTTGCTCAGGCAAACATTTTCAATTTTAACTGTCACATACACTTAGAGCTTTCGATTCATTTCTCAATGGGAAATGGAATAAACGTGTCTGCTTAGAGATCTTACAGGAACAAACTGGAGAATCTCTCGAACCAACGCACATGTGAAAATGTAGTTAATGATAACAAACTTTTAAAAATGATACTTAGCAATTTGAATATTTTATTAAGATGGCACTCTGTGGCTTTCGTACGGAGCTACAAAATTTCCATCTGACTTAATTGTAAAGAGGTCCTCAACTGCAAAACCCTAAAAGTTTGATGACGACATATAGAGATAGTTTCACGGAATGACAACATCATCGAAGTTGGGTAAAAACACCTTGAGACTGCGGGATGAAGACAACCAATGGCACTTTCAGAGCTCCGTCTTACGGTTTTGGTCTAAATACTTTTATTTCATCGTTGGCGACAATGTCGCTAATATTAATTTGACACAGAAACATCCCAATCACCGCATCATAATGTTGATAGTAATTTTGTATTTCAAGATTGCTCATCGTGTTTGTTGTCAGAAAGTCGAGGCTTTTCCGCATAATTCACTACCCCTTATATTTATCCAGTTTCCAGTGTCCCTATCCCTGGATACCCGATCGACGTCTATTCCACAAGTCTCCCATTTAATGATGATTTTCAGATCCTTTTTGCTTCTTGGCCGAATTCTGATTTGAGCAATAAAAATTATCTTTTTATCTGATTTTATTCCTCCAAATTAGGAAATTTTATTGTTTGCATTGGTCAGGAAACAACTATAGGCCGTTTATATCACGAGAACTTCATGAATTTAATTTGTTGTAAATGACTTCCAAAACAGCTTCACAGCGGTTCTGACGGACACATTCAAGTTAACGTTATCGCCGTTGTACATCAAGTCTCGTTTCAATTGTAGAAATATTTCAATGCCATTGATATGCGAATTCTAGCGTCGAGCTCAATTGGCAGGGCTTGGTTTTGTCTGATTTCAAATAAACATTCATTGGTGCACTCTGTTTAGGTCTAGCTCTCGCATGGTAACGATTTCCTTGTTTAATTGGGTGTAAATCGTAATTTGTACACTTCGATATTGTAAACCTTTATTTGAAATTACAATAAATAAAAAATGACTGCAGAGATCTTGAAGTGCCATAAGATATGTGTTGAGATCATCGAAATGGCAAACCGTTAATAACGTCGATAAGTGAAAATTTTGAGAGATTTTTCCTAACCTAATTGGGGGATTTTCAAGTCTGTTAATTTTTATGACATTTGCAGATTAAATTGTATGCATTTACGGATTGTCAGGAATCAACCGACAAACTGCAGACTTGGAACAGTTGCAGGCTTAACGGCATAAGAAAAAAACGGCATGCTTCAAATCTTGAACCATGGGGAAAAAATGTAACCGAATTTTTTTGGCCATGTAGAAATGAACAAAGTAATTCAAATATTTGGACAAATATCGAAGAAAACATAATTTTTGTTATAATTTTCCCTATTCAACCCTGAACGTTTGTCAAAAGTTTCTTCGTTGTGCGTTTTGCCAAATGCTTGCATTTACAAATTTCACCCACACTCTTTGCGTTACACTATTACGCGATTAAAAATGAGTCGACGCAAAATTACCTGAAACCCGTGGACCGTGTATTAATCTTGATGTATGATATTGGTTTGGGCTACGGATGTTCGAAATTCAAGTTTTGAAAGAACTGTGCGCGATGGTCCGAAGGGGTACAGGCTAAGCAGCTCCTCATGCATTCTGTTAATTAAATTAAACCGTTTATAATGCACAGGAGCGGAAACACCCCATCATCGGTTGGAAAGAGCCACTTTGGTCCGGATTATCAATTTGTTTGGCAGCGATGAGATTGCAGCACATTCGTTTACTGCTCGTTTGTGAACCAGGGAAGCAAAGTTGCATGAAGGGATGCACTGAACTAATTCAGGCTCCATTACAAAAATGCAAAACCATTAAATTTTAGAGCCCCATGTAAAAGGCAACCGAACTCCCTGAGGCATCTAAAAAAAGCCTTGTCTGATCCTTCAGGTTGCATTTGGTTTTCCATTTTTTATTAGGTTGACGAGTGAATTTTTAAATTATCTATCAAAATTGACCTCGGCCCCCTAATGTGAATGTTCCCAAAGTGTCTCCGCAGCCATTTCTCAAACGACAATCCTCATTTTTTGAGGCTCTCTTGACTAATTTTCAATCACATTTTTTTCTGCTTTTCCTCCAGATGGTTGCCCCTGAATCCACACAGATAATCCTGGGCTAAATACTTACACAACTCAATAGTATCTCGACAAATACGAACCCCTCTTTTTGAAATATTTGTAGAAGTAATTTTTAAGCGCCAACGTGTGGACGATAATTTCCTAGAATTGCAACAGTGCAGGCAACAGAGACTCCGCTTGCCGGAAAGAGCGCCCTCATCAATACCGCCCTCTCTGGGACCAGCTTGAGAGCCTGTGCCCCTGACCATTTTGAAACCACAAAGTCAATACCCAGGCCGACTCCACGGGCTGCAGTCGCATGCTTGATTGCGACCACTGCATCTATGAATAGAGCTCTGATTTTTCAGAATCATAAGCTGCAGTTTACTGTGACCATTTTGTCATTTTTTAAATCAATTAATTAATTCGGTCGATTTTTATCGAAATCGGGAGGGGATTTTTGTTTTATTTTTGCGTAATCAATGTAAGAAATCATTGATTTTTGAATCGCTCTTTACGCTTGTCATGACTACAGGCTAAATACAAGCAGAGTGCCTGCCCCAAACCACGCTCTGCTCACATGCAGAGTTCCCAAGAAACATTAAACTGAACTAAGTGACAATGGGGAAATCCCAAGCGTACTGCCCACTAAAAAGAGCTCACTTTTTAGGTCATACCTTCATGTTGTTCAATGCACCGTGATTGTGATTAACCTTGTGGTCTTAAGACCGAAAAAAACATTTTTACAAATTAAAATATACATGTACAACTTGTGATACACACTGAGTTATCAAAATATGAACCGTCCTAATTTCTGGCCCGGCATAAGTTGATAAGGGACTACTCGCAACAGTTTAAAGAAAACAAATAACACAATGGATATTAAGAAGCACAATGTGTTTATTATTCTGAGAACAGCATGTATATCCTGTCATTTAAACACGAAAGCAGCAAACGTAAAATGGGTTTGCAAACTAGCTGGCAGTGGTTTGATTTATAAGCACAAGAAAGTTCCCAAACAATTTAGATAAATTCCTACATGTGGTGAAGTTGTACATGTACTGACAGAAGCCATAGCTCAAGGTCTGCCCACACAACATTGTTCCTCCATTTCCTTCTCAAACTATTCTCCTTGACAAAGTCATACGAGAACGGAAATAGCTAGCATTGTTTGAGTATGTGGCAAAATAGGTACATGTGGAAAATGAATATGACCTCAATGGTATACAGTACTGAACAACAACAATAACAATAATAGGGTTTTGACACATATCCACATTGGTTCATAGTCTTTCAGTTTCTTAATACCAAACGTGAATAGGATTTTTGATTTTGAGGTCGTTAAGTAGTGCAGTAAAATGTTTTGCAGACTTGATGTCCGCCTTCTTTGACCAATTCATCAAAAGATGCACTGCATTAAACTCCCGACAATGGAAACATTTCAAAAAGCATTTTCCCCGATGAAGCTAATGACTGTGAACCTGTCATGTGGTCGTCCTTGGACGGCGGATAAATTTTAGGGATCAGGGAATGGCATAGTGACTTCCTCGGTGACATCACCGGATGAGGCTTTTAAGACGAATTGCCGAGGAACGATGTTGTAAACATACAATTTTCATCTAGTTTTGACTTTCAAACTCAAATATCATTTCGGAATGCAATTATCCCACCACAACCCCATAAATTTTTCCAGTCCTCATAGTAAAACAGAAGTGGCTAATATCATTTCGCATTTTTTTAGTCTTTGGGTATATTATTTAATGTATATCAGGATCAAAACGTTTCAAATCTGGACGTCATGGAACTGCTTTGTATGAAATGTTTGACGGAGAAAATGTGAGATTCCAAATTTAAGCAAGTCATCTAAATGCGTTATTTTAGATTAACATCTCAGCAACAATGCTCACTTGTCTCAAATATGCACTTGCCATATTACATAACTTAAAGAGAATTTCAAATAGGCTGTACATGCATTTTGGATATACCAAAGAGTAGTGAAAAGATGAATCAACATCAAGTTGAAAAGAAATTCATTCCACAGCCATTTCAAGCAATCAATTTACAGCAGCATGGCACATACTTTCGGGTTCTTCTTAAAGTGATGAGAGAGAAGAGTACAACCATGGAAAGGAAAATTGGGCAATATTCATATGGCAACATCTCCATAGTGAACTTAGTTTTTGGAATCCAAAAATTAGGTTTGCATTTGTCTGCTGGTTTAGCTTTACAAATTGTGTCTGTAGAAATTGTTGCTAATGCATGCAATTTAAATTTGCCAGATTTTCTTAACCCTCCATCATTAACAACATTGACAAATTTCAGGTGGACTAGACTTTGATACAGAAGGTAAACTTCTTTTACTTTGGACTCAGTTTTTTTGAGTTTCTCCACCACATGAATACTCGACAATGCCAAAGAAAGTTGTCCTGTTTCATGTATGAAATCTGCACCTTGATACGCTGGAGACTTGCATTCATTTGCTCTGCAACTTGACTGTTCAGCATCTTATATTGTGGGTAAGCATCAAGTCTATATCCACTTGAACATGCTGAAAATGCACAAAGAGAAAGAAAGACAAATGTCAGATGAGTAAAAGTTACATTTGATGTCGGGCAAGACAACTAAATAAAACCATCACAATTATCACAGCACTTCATAGTTCTGTTGAAGTGGTATTTTCAAGGAACATTTGACAAAATCAAAAACAAATACAGCTAAACTTTAACAAATTAAACTTCTCGAGGTAATCTGTACTACGGACAAGCACAACAATTACCTGTATGATAAGGCCAGTGCAAACTGTCGATGAGGAACTTTGTGTTTCGAAAATGGCGAGGTTCTCGGTTAAGACAATATGAGTGCAAGTGGCAAGCGTTGTCATACATAACGACTGCAGGAGCTGAAAAATATAGAAACAAAATAAAAAGAGTGCAAAAAGTTTGTGCGTTAACACCTCTGATTAACTATTACAGAGTGACATTCAGCACAATTCAGCACAGAACTGGAAGTATCGCACGTAAGCTCAGACCCAGCCAAAAAAAAGTCCTTATAAATTTTAAGAATATTCTACAATAAGAACAGCTGTTGGAAAACTCTGAAACTTACTGGATGAAAAATCCATTAAATTCATATTAGCACTGCACAATCTATAAGTCTCTAACACAACTTTCTTATTGAAATAACCCCCCCCCAACCACTTCCATCCTTTGACATAGATGGTCTAAACACCTACAGTAGTCATGGGAAAAAAACCTGCAAGGAATTTCTCTTTGGGCAGCTGCAATCAATTTCTCTAAGACCAGGACGGACCTACAAAGTGCATTACTGTGTTGCTAAAAGGTATTTTGAGGGTTATTCCAATGCATCTTTGCTTTTAAGCTAAAAAGTATTTTTATATTCCATGTCAGGTCATATTCCTGACCAAGAATATGATGTAAGTCGAAAGAAAAAGCCTCAAATTTAAAACAGTCTGTAGACAAATATGTATTCCATTCTTTGTTGATGTTGCTTAAATACATTCTGTCAAGTTTGATAATTCCTATTTATTGGCAGAGCACTAAGCGTCAATCCCATTTGCATACCTGCAACTGTTGTAAATAAATAAAAGTTTGAATAAATGACATATCAAACATTGAGAAGAGTGCAAAGATACACAAACACCTATCTAAGATAATTCATTACAGCGACACCGTAGCGAAATTTTTTGTCACCCATGTTCCCTAACTGTGGTTAAACTTTTAAAAAAGTGTGGACTCACTAGTTGCAAAACGGGTAAGTAACAGAGTGAATGGAACATTTGGAGATTCAAACCGCTCCATGATCTCAAAACTGTAGCAAATGCCTGAAATGGTAACATTTTTAAATAATGAAAAAAACACAGCAAAACACAAAAAGGAAAAACACACCAGTTAGGTGAAGAGCACATGATACTGAACACTAATTGTTGTACTTATTGAAAAGTCTGATTCATCAAAAGTCAAGTGACCTTTAAAACAATGCATCTCTACTTCAACCTAATTCAATACCCACAACAGTAACAGCACACCATAACTCACAAGTGCATGAACACTTTTTTCTTGTGGGTGGGGTTATCAGGGCATTATGGGTCATCCCAATGATGAAAAATCCTGAATGCTTTCCAAATTTATCCAACAGTACACTTAAGAAAAATGTCCAATTCACTGACGCAATGTTTTTCTCTGATATTAAATATGATAAAGGAAACATGCAAGAGCAATTAAAAAATGTTTACTAAAAATTGTTTCAAGAACAGAAAGTAATGGTGGCACTGTCTCCAAGGTCATTAATGACAACATCAGGTCTACATACTATGATCCCATTTGACACATCTTGCATTTGTTTAGATACAGCTGCAGGCACTGAATAGGAAACTTGCTGGCAGCCTAGCACTTCAGTCCTTTAGCAGAATACATGAAGCATCAGTTAAAAATTAAAAGTCTATACAATCACCAGCAATGGATCATTTTTTATGAAGTAAGGATACCAGGAGATTAGGTAAGAACACGTACCATGCTCACAAAATGCTGCAAATATGCCTGGACTCATCTGCCATATGTTTTTGTTTGTTTTCGACAATCCCCGATGGAACAACTTTTACGGTCTATGTCCACTGAGTAGACTCCTCTGTGTTTCTTCTGTGGCAGGTTAGGCCAAAAAGCAACGCCACAAAATTCATTGCTAGCTTCATCAGTGGTGACACTATTTGCTTCGATACTCGTTGGTATGGTTGCTGGTGCTGAAACAATGGAGCTTTGGAAAGGCGTCCAAGTTCCTCCAACACAGGAATAAGCACATCCGGAAGGTCATCTTGGACTTTATAAAAGTCTGCAAGCAAAGGGCACTGGAGACAAAATAGTCATAACTATGCATTACAAGAGAGAGACAATACATGGTTCACACGTAGTCACTTCCTATTTGACCTTATGATAATAACAGTACTATGCTGTTGAAGGAGGCTAAGCTGTAAATAAACTTGCAGGCTTCCACAAGAAAGCAGAATAATTCTCTTTTTTTTATTTTAGTCAACTGATCAAACTTTGCAGGCAGAAATAAAGAGCAAGTCCAGAATTTCTACTTACTTTTATTTAACAGGTTAGAGTTATGTTTCATGCAAAGTTAGGTACATGTATTGATGCCTGTAGTCTCTGCCCTTCGAACATTAACCCATGTTGCAGAACAGTGATAACCACAGTATTTCAACAATACTAGGGATGGTAACAAAGGAAATCAATGCACCATTATAGATCTCAAACATGTGTGAGAAACTAACTATACACTATTTCAACAGGGTATTCACATACCATGTCCTCGGCTGAGGCAGCAGTGTAACTGTGATCTAAGAATTGAAAACAAAAAGTGTTCATCGACACAGTTTGCAACTATCCATGTTAAATTGCTAACAAGAAAAGTTGTAAACAGCATTCATGCTTGTACATGTGCCTTGGCCATGAGAAGCAGCAGTGATTGTGGCCTGATTATCAAAGTCAACCAAAATCTACTTCAGGCCCATGATGTGTAAACATTTGGGGAAATCCTTAAACACATCTGCAGGAAAATTTAAACAAAACGGGCAAACATAAATGACTTTATACACTTGTAACCAAACAAAAAGATACCGATAAATGGCACACGCTCATCAGTGACACAAACTTGTCTTCATGGACTGAGAAGCATGCAATGTACACATATCTTGAATTCATTTCTCTCAAATTTATACTATACTTATTGAAATATGGAAGCAAATATTAATAAATTGATCTCAAAAAACATCTGACCTTCCATTTTCTGGTGTATATGCACAGAGGCTGACTGGAAAACCTGACTTCTTGCTTGGTCACAGGAGCACTGATATGCCCAATCCCAAACCCCTCGGAAACACATTGCTTTTTTTCTTATCAATACAAACTTATTGGTCTGTAAAGCAGATGTGGTAAAAACAAAACCAAATGAGCCTTTTTTGGAAAAGTCAAGTCAACTTAAATTTAGGAATATTACGAAAACATTTGAATAATTTCGGCTGGCATTCACAAAAAACCAAAAAAAACTTGCCATCCAAAATCTTTTTGAAATGAGAAAGACTCAAATTGTGTCAAGAAATTCTAGGTTATTCAGAGTTGTTGGCTTAGGAAGACTCAAATCAATATGCAATGACTTGTGAAAAATTGACATAGTCAAGCTATGTTAAAAAATATCTGGATTCATTTCAATTATAAAGGGTTTACCTCAGTTACTACCAAAAATGATACCACATGTATAATGGGGGCTGCTGTGTTATGGGGCTTCCAACAATGTACATGTAGATTTGTGTGTTAAATGCATTATCTACAAAAAAGAAAGAATTATGAAGTTCTGAGCCTCCGAAATGGTAATATGCATGTCATAAAAAAAAGAAATAAATAAAAAAACCTAAACAACAGGAAAAATTGTACATTTACCTTCATTACAAAATTCTGGCAATTCAAGTCATTCAATACAAATACCGTGAAAAATTCATCACATGCTGAGATGCAATTTGTCTCCAAGATGAGCTGGAAATAAAGATCACTTGTCTCTAATAATGGCATCTCTTCTTGTATATAATCTGCAAAGTAATAAAATGACACAAGCCAATTAGTAAAACAAAATTAACCTTGATTTTACTTCACCTTTGTTACGTAAAAAAATCTATGTGCCAAGCCTGTGTATTGTTGATGGGCATCAATACGTATGAAGCCTAGGCCTGTGTATGGTTGATGGGCATCAATACGTATGAAGCCTGTGTATGGTTGATGGGCATCAATACGTATGAAGCCTGTGTATGGTTGATGGGCATCAATACGTATGAAGCCTGTGTATGGTTGATGGGCATCAATACGTATGAAGCCTGTGTATGGTTGATGGGCATCAATACGTATGAAGCCTGTGTATGGTTGATGGGCATCAATACGTATGAAGCCTGTGTATGGTTGATGGGCATCAATACGTATGAAGCCTGTGTATGGTTGATGGGCATCAATACGTATGAAGCCTGTGTATGGTTGATGGGCATCAATACGTATGAAGCCTGTGTATGGTTGATGGGCATCAATACGTATGAAGCCTGTGTATGGTTGATGGGCATCAATACGTATGAAGCCTGTGTATGGTTGAGGAGCATCAATACGTATGAAGCCTGTGTATGGTTGATGGGCATCAATACGTATGAAGCCTGTGTATGGTTGAGGAGCATCGATACGTATGAAGCCTGTGTATGGTTGATGGGCATCAATACGTATGAAGCCTGTGTATGGTTGAGGAGCATCGATACGTATGAAGCCTGTGTATGGTTGATGGGCATCAATACGTATGAAGCCTTTGTATGGTTGATGGGCATCAATACCTATGAAGCCTGTGTATGGTTGATGGGCATCAATACCTATGAAGCCTGTGTATGGTTGATGGGCATCGATACGTATGAAGCCTGTGTATGGTTGAGGAGCATCGATACGTATGAAGCCTGTGTATGGTTGAGGAGCATCGATACGTATGAAGCCTGTGTATGGTTGATGGGCATCAATACGTATGAAGCCTGTGTATGGTTGATGGGCATCAATACGTATGAAGCCTGTGTATGGTTGATGGGCATCGATACGTATGAAGCCTGTGTATGGTTGAGGAGCATCAATACGTATGAAGCCTGTGTATGGTTGATGGGCATCAATACGTATGAATCCTGTGTATGGTTGAGGAGCATCAATACGTATGAATCCTGTGTATGGTTGATGGGCATCAATACGTATGAAGCCTGTGTACGGTTGATGAGACTGCGAGTGCGACTGATAATGTATGAAGCTTGTGCATTGTTGATTAGTCTAACTTGATTTTAATTAAAACAAATTTTAGGTCTTACCGGTACCAGCAGCTGCCGGGTGTCCCCCAAAGTCTTCAGCTGCTCTGGTAACGCCTGTAGAACTGGCAGTGGGTCTGACGTCGGGCATATGACAATGTGGATGTGTCACATCGCTGCGCTGCTTTCGCTGTCTTTTCAGTTGGGGCAAGGCTGTGAAATTTGTGGTTTTGCTTTCACCAAAACGTTGAGTTCGGAGGTTGAAACTGTGCCACTCTTCTGAATATTTAGCTCGTTCCGTTTCGTTTTTATTTCTAGGGGAAATATTACTTCTCTGAGACATTTTGGCCAGCCGCGGATCACTCAGGAGGGCAACTGACGATTACTTGGAAAGAACACGTGCATGCGTGACTGAAAATAAGCTGCAGGATCTAGGAGGCCGGGCGCAAGCGGCATGCGCATATCATATGCAGCGCACATGTACATGTACATGTACTGTACACGTACATGTGTACATTGTACACTGTACTGCACACACATGTACAGTACATGTTGATATACCTACTTTACATGTACTACTTCGGAATATATTTGCATGTTCAAGCTCCGCCCACAACGTTCGCATCGGATAATGCTAAAACATTATAAACGGCTGAAAAGTAGGCTACGCTGTCAATAACCTCTCCAATCGCCATTTATAGATCTATTCACTGGTTCCAGTGGCAAATGCGACATTTCAACTGTCTTGCTAGGGTACCAGCCAAACCCCCGTTGAAACGTGTATGGTTGTATTCGAGAATTGAGCTTCACACGTATTGACGCATATATGCCTCCACTTGAGTCAGGGTAACCGTGCGGTGAATGGTCGGGTTCCGCGCTAAAGCCCCGCCGGAGTGGGCGTTGACGTAGACAGAGGGTAGCGGCACAGGGGCGTGCAAGTCTTAAGTCATTGCGGTAGTGCGTGGATGCGATAGTAAAGTGAAGTTTTTTAAAGAGACTCTGCTTTTGTTTCCTTACATAGGAGCGTCAAATGGTGTCTGAGGACGGAGAATGGGCTAGGTATATTTACTCTGCTTTACTCTTCCGAGTGATGTAAATTTCATTTATTACCCAGTCAAAATACGAATATCCTCAACAAGTAACTTAATACTTTGAAGGAAACTGACCTTTTAAACGACAGGACACCTGGGCGCAACAGCTTATTATAATATGGAACTGAACTGCATGGTAATATATTCTGCAGTAACAAAACATCATTGGCCTTTATCGCATGAAACCCAAAGCTATTAAGTGTTTTTTCTAATCAGCAGCGGCTAGTAAAAGAATGTGTGATTTAGGTCAGTATTTACGTGGACTTTGAGAGCAAGATATAGATCATGGTGTTTCGTAAGTGACCATCTCATTTCGGTCACAAGGAGTCTATTTTCAAGCAAACCTTTTGAACTTTGGGAACGCACAAAAACCCAACATGTACCACACTAATGATGGCTTTGCAAATAATCCATTCCCAGTTGAGAATCATTGTGGTTTTCTGGTTTCAATAGCTAATTTATAAGTTATTATTTACAATGGCAAATGCTGTTAACCTCATATAAATAAGCAAAATTTAGAAGGCCTTGTTACTCTGACCGAACATTCACTGTATTTCCTATTTAAAGAAATGCATTTTTAAAACAGGTATTAATAAAAAACTGTCATGCCTCATAAATATATCAAGTATACCCAAAATATTAAAACTCTATAAAATACCACAACTTTACACTTATGTTTTTACAGGAACCAAAACTCCCATTCCAGTAAGGATTTCATTGGGCCAAGGGCAGATCCAAAGCCAAATACTGGGGGAGTCGTTTTGGGGGGAAGCAACACAATTTTGCAGATTTCTATGTTTTTAATTATGGTCTTTTTAAGGGCTGGGGCTACATTTTGGCAATTTTTATATTGCTTTAGAAGGAAGCGAAATGAAATAGAAAAACGCCTCCCTCTCATTATTTTCTTTTAAAAACTGTTCCTTTGGGGGCCAATGACCCCTCTTCTCCCCCCTCCACCATCTGCACTTGAATCGGGCTTAATGAAAGGGGTCGGGTTGGAGTAACCTGTATCATTTTTCGTGATGACACCAACTATGCTTGAAAAAGTAGTAAAAATGTTTGTTAAAAAAAGATACACCGAGCAAAATTAGCCATGATAACCGGAGATCCAATAAAAAGACAATAGCGGACCATGAAAACCTCAGCCAATGCTTGGCACCAGCTAGAGTGATGAATCTGACGGACGTGAACTCGCCATATCGAGTAAGCCCCCCAAAACTGGTTCAAAAAATAAGTGGCGCATCAAGGTCTTGAGTTGGGGAGGGAGTGGGGTAATAGTTATGGAATTTCCCCCCAAACAACAATTTGTTTTATCAGTATCAAAGTATCCCCTAAGAAAGGTGACAGCACCATTTCCTGCATGCTGGCGCCTGCAGAAGGAGAGATAAACGGCAACATGTCTGGGATGGGGCATCTTACCCCTCTATCCTACGGACGCATATAAACCTGGACCTGCAACGCCTTAGTATGAAGAAGCCAACCAGCTGCCCTTTTACCGAGCCGAATACAAGCGTGCGGGTTGGCTCCTTTCTATTGACGTCAGGAAGAACAAAGGCGGCAATGCCAGGAAAACTTTGTATTCGGCTCGGTAAAATGGCCGCGAATGGATTCAATGATCTCTATAAGCTGTTTAAGAACATTGCGAGTCCAGATTTTATTATACACGTCCGTGCGATATCCCCGCTGGATGTTGAAAACATACTCATAGCGAGTCCAGCTGGATCGCCTTACAGTCATGAAAAGAGCGGAATAGTATGCGAGTCACAGCAACAACATAAGTATTACGAGAAACAGAATGGAAAATGGCGATCAAACGAAAACTTGCATAATGTATTAAAGTACAAAAAGTCAACCAACGAAAGTCATGTTTATCATTAAAAATCTAAACCCAAGTTCAGAGTACCATATGCATGTATACTAAATTAATAAAACAGCGACAATGATATGTGTTCTTTTATCGCAAGTATCTTAGTCCCTGTATAATAATTATAACATTTCGACTTAATTAAATCTTGGGTCTTTAGTACTTTGGTCTCATTTGATAGTTTAACTTACGTTATAAGCGTACATTGTGCCTGTCATTCACCCATAAATTTAAGTACATCATTTTCAACAAAGGTAGTACGCGGTACACTGAGATGTAGCATATCTTTACATGAATTGTTTACAACGTTCAAGAGGCATAATTACAAGACAAAAATCATTCTGCAGATGTCTGCAGGAATCTCATCCCTTCCAATGCACCGAACCTTTCATTTCAGCGCCTTAAGTATCGTTCTTAGGCCGACACAACGTTGCTATCTTTACTATTTCCCTATCCTCTTTGTATCGCATCTTATGCTACAACATCCATCCCACATATTTCATTCTTTCCTGATTGCCAACTTATCACTCAGAAGTTTTCCTTTCGGAACCCAAAGCCGTGGTCTTGACTCTTGCGTTTGAGGACCTCCCCGAGGCTTGGGGAGCCGCAGAAGAACACAGTGACCTTGCCTCGTTTGCGCTGGTCGATGTCGTCGAAGACCCGGTCCCAGTCTGGTCGGCCGGCCTGCGTTCGCGTCATCAGGCCGGTAATCATGTCTCGCCGCTTCTTCTTGTGGATGAGATCTAAGGCCATGTGCAGGCCAATTGCCTGTCAAAAACAATTGATCAAAATAATGATCACAGTTTTAATACACGAAAGTATTAAAAATTAGTCTTTCGAACCTATATTGCGGTAAAGCGTGAATGACAGGCAAATAGCCTGGCAGATTAAGTACAAGTAGTGTGCAATGAGACATGAACCAACTGACGCCAATAATGACTATAGTGGAAAGTTCTACAATGACATCGTCTTCAGGATAGGTATAGCTCACTAGCTATACCCTGCTCTATACTGAATGACAGACATGATGTAAGACTGACTTGCTAGTCGATCGAGGACTGACGCCTCAGACTCCAATGATGATTATTTTAGATGCAAAACAAAATAATATATCTATTGGTCAACTGATAAACCGGCTTACGACTTATAAACTGACCTTTGATACCGGTTAAACTGACGGATCAACCAAAATGTCTGTTAATTCACCAAAACAGATAACTCGCACCTTCATGTCATGTTTGCCCAATGCTGCTGTCATGTACAAATTGATATTGATGAATCTGTCGGATGACATCATCTCCTCCTGCTCTAACTCGATGTGATTAAGCAGGCTGAGAAACCATTCGAAAGACCGCTGTTGCCGCGTAATCCAAAAGAAATCAACCTGTGTATAAAGTCATGGCATTAAATTTAAAACAATATCCCGCAACTCATTTTGTTGGGCTGTGAGTGTCCGAAGTTTTCGATTAACATCTCTGTTTAGCAGCACATACATCGTAGTCGAAGTTTGTTAAAACTCTAAACTTTGCAGGCATGTGTTGGAGACGTTCTGTAAAACAATAGAATATCCTTTAAACCAAACAAACTGTGTCTATGGCACTGGTGTGTCCCATGGAACAACGAAGACAAGCACTGGTTGTCGTGAAAAAAATGGTTACCAATAGTTAGGAGCGCATCAGAATTTGCCGCATGAGGGCATTACCTTCTTGAGCCTCAGCAGAGAAGGTGTGTCCTCCAGCCAGGCGTAGTTGCATTTCTTGCATCGTTTGGTGGCCATTTTGTGCCGTTCGTGGATGCTCTGCAGGATGGACGCAAAGGGCGTGATACCGATCCCTGCGCCAATCAGCACGGCGTGGTCGGTCTCAAAGATGTGCTGCGAAGGGGCGCCGTAGGGCCCGTCTATGTACACCTTGTAAATGGAAACGGGAAGGTTGGCTTTTAAGTAGTAAGTCTAGCTACGAGTGTGGTGCGATATCCAAGGCTCTGTTTGCATTTTGAGACATTATTCCTTTGCTAATCTAGAACGTGTACTTGGTAAAAACCGTTTCATATTGACAATGGTGCGAAAGCGAACTTGCATGCAAAATTTTCCATTGTGTCGATGCCTTATTTACACTGGACCTCACCTCAGCCCTACGCTTTCTTCCTAGCATGAACCAGCTTAAGTTCAATTTCACCATTCTTAGTTCTAAACTTAGAGACAGCTTATTTCTTTTAGATGAAGAGGTTTCGTAAATGTTGATGTCATTTTGTGAAAAATGCACGTGGCAGTTATTTTTTTTTAATGGTTTGAAGGAGGACCTATTGGGTTGAATGTGATTTGTGTTAGTGTGGAATTACATCAGAGGAGACAAGTTACTCTTTGTTGCAACTGGATTATTTTCCTGCTTAATTTTTTAGATTTGTAAGACACACATGTAGCAAAAAAGTGAAATACCTCGATCCCTGTATGTTCGTCGGGGTCCTCGACGAGGGATTCGACAACATCCAAGGAATGTTGAGTCAGTTTCCTATTGAAACTGCTGCTTCGCCGCCGTGACACTGGTGGTGACTGCGGAGTCCAGGAGAGAAACGTCCGGGGCTGAGAGCCCGTTGATTTTCCCCTTAGGTCCGTCTCACTGTGGCCCGACGATGCCCTCACACTCTGAAGGACTCGCTGCTCGATTGACACTCCACTGTCTTTTCTGGACGGCCCGGCGGTGGAAGTCGGCGTGGAAGTCGGCTTGGAAGGGGTGGCTTTGGACGATAGCGGTCTGTCTTCAGCGTAGCACTCGCTAATGAGCGGACTCATCTTCTGTATCGGCGGGAGGATCAAGGGCCCAGAGAGTGGCTTAACTTTGGTCGATTCCACTGGCACGACGGTCTCGATACCGCTTTCTGTATCGCTCAAGTCTGTTAACCGATTCTTATCATCTCCACCAACTCCCTGTTCTCTAACGTTATTGCACCTGTCAACTTTTGACCGATAGTCTGTCGTTCGACTTGGCCTTTCGTCCTCGCTACCCAGTGTACCAGGCAGGGCGAACTGAAGCTCGTGTCCCTCCGCGGACTGGCCAGGGCTTCTCTTCGGCGACGCTATGGGGGATCGTAGCGATCCTTCCTCTGCGAGGACCTCAAGGGTTTTACCCTCTCTAATTTCGGAGGCCGGGTTCTCGAAGCACGTTAGTTCTTTTTGCTGTCGTTCCCTGCAGACGGCACGGAGTCGCTTTGTCCAGTTACCGATGGCCCGGATGTGAAGAGTAATAAAAGCTACCAATCAACAGAAAGCAAGCCGGAAAATCCTTAAAACAAACGTCGCAAAAACATAACACCAATCGTTTCGGCGACAGAAAAGTGATACTGACGTAGAATTTTAAATATAAAGTCAATAATCTAAAAGTACCCAACCTTTCTGCTCAGGAGCACTTGATATGGTGAAGGGGTGCCACTCGTTCTTGGCTATCTGGGGGATGTTGATGTGAACGTACTCACCAGGATGGAACCGAAGCTTGGGAGGTCTAGGAATAATGAGCAGGGTCACCTGTGCATCAAACCGTACGTCAGATTACAGATAGGCCTGTAGATGTACTAGTATGCAATGTACATGTATTGAGTTCTATGGACTCGTTTGCTGCCAAAGGCGTGTTCCCCAAAACAAATTTTAAAAGACAAGGTAAGTTGTCCTGATTGTGATATTGAATAGCTTTATGACACATAGCACTTTCTCTGATCATTAATGCAACAATGCATGACATAAACTGACCAACACAAAACCGAGAAATTTTGAACTACATATGACTCGGACCAGCCAACCGACACAGGCAAGCTCGGTGGTCGAGTGGTTAAGACGTCTGCACTAGCAAGCAGGAGGTTGTGGGTTCGAGTCCCACTCGAGTACGCTTGTGGTTTTTCACAAGCTTTGTGTTATAATACATGTCGGGCAGGGCAAAAATCCTAAATTAAATTTAGTTCATGACAAGCGACTTTGAAATTTACTGAAAACTGTCCCGCCATTGGATGTTTACATGGAATTGCCGTAAGAAACAAAAGTGAGGTGTATTTCCAAATAAAGAGTCGTTTGTCTACTTGTTTTCTCAACAATTACGCAATACTCAATCAAAGCTGAAGCTTTCTAGTGCCACTTCTCTTTCTGATAAAAATCAGGCTGTTTTACTACTTCAGTAGTTGGCGCAAAAATGGCCTCCGTATTGCTCTGGAGAACCAGTCTACAGATTTTCATCCATTCATACCATTTTTTCAAACGAAACTCACGTTGGCTGGTAACACGACGGCTTTCTTGATGAACGTCCGGCCGTCTCGAGCCCGGCGCACCAACTTCAGACGGAGGAATCGCTCGATGGCGTAAAGAGTACCAGGCAAGATGAACCACATCCAGAACGTGGTGGCATGAAGGATCAGGAGAATCCAGAACAAAATGGAGAACTGATGCGTCATGTGAAACACCTAGGGCAAACAGTGACGCGCGTAAGACGAGGGAATAAGGAAAACCCGTTGAGTGAAACAAGTATAGTAACTTTGAAGCGCACCTATGAGGGTAAAAGTTACTGCCCAGCGGTGACCATAGGGCATTTGAAAGGCTGTGTAATCGAGTATGGGGCCACACCTAAAATTGGGTTTGTATCGACTATCACACCATCTGTCATATTTTGGAAAACACAAAATATCGTTGAACTTTTGTAACTGTTTTTGAATTCTCCATTTAGGAAACGGGAATGGGGTACATATTTATTTTTTTATCATGACATTTTTAGGCAATCGAAAGAAAGGATGTCCCTTGAAGGGCAACAAAACCCCTCTAAAGTGGCCATTTTGAAAAAAAAAAATCTTCCGTCCCTGTATTTCTTAACACGGTCATCGAGGGGTTGTGTGTTGATAAGAACTTCTCACAGGTTAAAAATTGTTATAAGTCAACATTTCATCAATAAAACAACTGTGTATTGCGCCTTCTGTTTAAAACTTCAATAGATTTCAAACTACGTTGTCGGCGCACTCATTCATTACCGACTTTTTTTTTAAATATGAAAAGAAACTTAGGATCTCACAACAGAAATTTGAACCCTTTTGAAAGAGGAGAAACTGCTTCACCTGGAAGTAACCTCTTCGCCGGATGAAGGAGAACGAGAAGACGAAGATGATGAGGAGGATAACAGTCAGGGCGTGACCTGTGATACTGGCAGTCCCAGCTACCCAACCAATTCCAGGGGTCACCGTGAATAGATACTCTACCAACGTGTAGTTGGTGGCTCCAAGAGACATATCGACTGCGACCAGGAAAAAAAAATCGCCAGTTCATTGTACTGATTATCTGGCCATGAATATTGAAGAACAAAATAAGCAAAGTAAAGGAGAAGTTTTCAGCAAAAATGTGAGATTTCAAAATCTGCACACATGCATTAAGACTTTTTCCTTCCTTCTATGAGTGAAGGACGTATCTGTGAAAGCATGTTTTTTTTTCAATAAATGGTATTTAAGTCATTGCACAGTCTAAATTTCTACACGGTGCGGCAGGAACTTAAAGCCTTCTAGACATGTAAAATCATCTCACTTTTGAAAAGTAATTTGTTCCTTCCATAATAATGAACACAGAACTGTGTGACATCTGAAAGCAAGCCCCGCCCCATAAGAACGACGGGTAAAGAAATTGAGCATGCGCGCAATTAGCGATTTAACAGCAGTTAAGAATTTTTTTTTTGCCTAGCCTTTTATACATTTCACATTGAACAACTTACGGAAATTAAAAACATGTCCATTAATGTGCACAAGAGACAATCCAACGATGGCGTAGCCGACTAATTTATGCAAGTCCACGTGTTGGTCAATCAGGACTAACGCAGCTGCCACGTTGGTGCTACGTATCACAGTCAAGCATTTACGGAGCATTAGACACAGGACGAACACGCAGTCGAAACTCAAACACCGACCTGGTAAGAGAAAACATAAATATTAGAGAGGCCGTTATTCCTCGAAATCAGCAGGCTCTGATTGTAAAAAGCCAATGTGATTGGAATTCAAAGCACTAGTGCAAATCTCGTGAATGCATCACGGACTATTATCTAGACCCGGAATCCCTTTAATAGTCAGCACGCAGAGGTTATTGAAGCCACTGGCGGCCATCTTACCGTGCCGACTACAAAGGTAGTATCTTCTGTATTTTCAAGCCTAAAGCAAATTCGCATAACTCTTTAAAAATGCGCAACTTTCCTCTTCGATAATTTTATTACATCACAGAGCTAGCTAAGTAACGATAGCCTACATGTGTTCCGTAATTTTTGACTGTGGAAGTTTCTGCTGTCTCTCCCATACCCAAACCTTGCCAAATGCATAGTGACCACTATTTTCGGACTTCATTGAGTTACTTCTTTCATCACCTTCGTGTTGATGGTCTATACCAACCCATTAGAATGCAGAAGGGTTTGAAGTGGTGACACTTCTAGCTGTTCAGTGTTATTGTAGATTAAATGGTTGTATGAGGGCACGCCGTACCCACGATCTGTGGAACGTAAACTTTTGATAGGCTTTGAGCGCGCTCACACAAACGTGTTTTGGGGGCAATCGTGGACGTTCCTAATGTCCTCTTTTGTTCACACTTTAACTTTTTTGGAAGGCCTCTAATATGTTTTGTACACGTTTGGCAATCGTGGACGTATCGGGAATCGTGGATGGTCATTAATTCTTTTGTTTCACGTCCACGATTGTTTGGGAACACCAGTGTTGCATGGTTCGCCTAAGGCACAGCAATGACTTTATATCGGTCCACCAACCTCGCCTTTTGTTTGTTTTGAGGACGATGTACTCGTTCAGGCGTCTTCGAGGGATTTCCAAATCTCAGCCTGCCCCCGTTTCAGGCTTCGTCCCCGATACTGTTCGAAGCTTACAAAAACACTTCCCCCTACGGGTCAATAGTTCATAGAGAAATATTGCCATATATAGCAAAACGTAATAGGCTATTGAACTCGATAGTGAAAATTTGATGGATCTAAGACGTGGAAAGCTACCCATATCGAAGATCGCTTGGGAGCTTACAAACGAATGGAAACTTAATACAGTTATGTACTGGTCTTTATCATAACATCAACGACTTTTAAACGCTTTGATTCCCTCTGCAATTATGCTTAACGTCTCTGCTAACGCTCACGATGGCACAAATTTAGGGTCGCTTCAGCAAGGCAGTAGACAGCATGAAATATTCACGTACTTACCCGCTCCTCGGGCCACCATCAACCAGGGTTTGTCCGGGAAGGCTCGCCACGACCCGACGACGCCCCACACCGTCAGTCCGATGTGAAGCGCCACGTAGACGGCGATAAAGATGATGATGCTCTGGTTGTTACGGACACTCTTCAACCTGAGCCGCGGGCAGCGATTACGGCAGCAGTCGTGGCTGGCCGATTGCTTCTTCTTCTTCTGGGATGCAGATGGGGGGCGCAACCAGTCGGCGGCACTGTAAATATTGAATTTAGTGCAAATAACTTCATTGACATTTTTTGAGGAGGGGTCTAAAACAAATTGTTCATACCCATCTTGCACAGTTTCTCGACTGAACAAAAGCTCCACAACTCATAAAAGCAGCAAATTCTACATTATTATGATTAGATTGCCGTTCAATACAATGTTGCATTTTTCTAGTTTGCATCATGGACTGATATTTTTCAGTTTACTGTTACTTTTACTTTGCGGCCCCAGTCAAAAATGTCCAAACGCGCAGCAAGAGTATTCACAAGAGGATGAGGAGGGTGGTCGCTGCAAAATACAACAGACTGCCTCCATAATATTGAAAGGGGCAAATATAGCATCTAAACGATTGCGTCCGGGACAGACATTCTTTCCTTTGGCTTTGGCTGCCCACCATATTAAACCAATGGAAAAACCTGACAAGCCGTAGCCGTAACTGAATCGGACACCTCTACGTGGTTTTCGCCCACCTTATGGTGAGGTTCTCAGCAATATCCGGGTACTTCTCGAGTTGTGCCTGAAGCTCCTCGAAGCTGATGGCGCCGCTCGAGTCCGTATCGGCCTCCTCGAACAACACCTCGGTCAACTCGTCCAGGGTCTCCTCGCTGAGCTGGAGAGCGCTCTCCGCCGTGCAGGACTTCAGCACGGTGCGAAGCTCACTGAAGTCGATGGACCCGTTGCCTGATATCAGGGGAGGAAGGGTACGTGGATTAAAGAGAAATCCTGTTCTAGGAGAGTGGTTTATAACCACACAACCTGTATAACTGTGTGTATATCCTTCACAATATATATTGTGATCAACCTAAATCGATCATGCCCAGTGTCAAATTTTCGATGTGCGAAGCCTACCAATCTGAATTTTTCCCTTATCGAAAACAAGAAAAGCACCGATTTGCAAGCAGAGGTGAGAGTGGTTTATGATCTACTTAAAATATATTCTCCCGGACAGCATTTTTCCAATATCTCTTTTTTTTTCATTTCATCAGATATTTGTTACAAAACAATTTATCTTTTTTTCAAACACGAGGATTATGACCATCAAATGAATGTACGGTGTAACAGCTGTGCGAATTAAGTGTCGTTAATACCAAAACAAGAGCAGGCTTATCGATTGACTGATAAGCCAATTTAAAAATATCCTTTCATAATTATTGTCTGTAATGTATACAAATCCAAACTGCACAGTTTGGTTTTCTGAGCGTATGTCACTGACAGTCAAATGTTTGGGGTTCGAAAAAGCTTGGTAAAAACCAACAAGTCGCGTGAGAGACAGGTCTGCCTTCGTAAAGCATGCGGGTCAAGGGCTCAATCCCAACATCCTAATCCTCGGTAACCTAAAGGTCAGGTTTTACACAGAGACGGGCTTTATACAGAAAATATATTTTTTATCCTATTAATGCAGTTTTTTCCACACTTAGTCTTAACAGCTATGCAATAAACCTATATTTCAGGATACGGAAGCACTCGCACCTCGGATAAAATCCTGTCCCATACTATGCACAAAGCTGCACAACATTACTGAAAACTCCGACTACAGTGCTTTTTATTGGAGGGTCACCTCAAAAGTTCTCATTTCTGTCACTCTAGAATTTTGTTGATGGAAAAGTATCTCCCCGATGCAAAGTACATCTTGACGGAAGAGTATGCTGCTGATTGTGTTGTGGACAAGTTTACGTCATGATCTTGCATGGTTCACCACAGCAACACCCAGACGTCACTTCTTGTACATTGTCAGAAGATGAGTGATTTATAAATCATGTTTATGAAGTTTTAGGTAGAAATTGAGGTAAAAAGAACCATCATTAGAGATTTGTTTCCTCTTTTTCTGTCCAACCCCACTGTTGAATATAATGGACAACATGTGTGTTCAAAACCAAATCTCTGTCGAGAATAGTACGTACAGTACAATGTTATGTAATTTAAGTATGCTTTAGTGACTTTGGTTCAAGGCACACTCGTGTGTGTGCTGGTAGCACTACCATTGCAGCCTGAGTGGTGTAAAGATGGGTAGTCCACCTGTGTGGTGAGGTACAAAATACTGAGTGTATTGTACCTAGTGCGTGGCCCTAAAGGAAAGCCAGTTTGGAAAACTGTAAGTTAATTTCATTTATTATATTAATAATAATTTATATTGTATGCAACAACTGTGGAAAAGCTCAATCTTGAGATACATTTCAAAAAGAAAGTATGCATTTTGGCACGAGTTTGATCATAAACGTAAATCAACCCTGGGTTAAATGAAACTGGTGGCAACAGCCAAACTAGGTTACTATTATCACAACAGGGGTTACATTATGAATTATTTAGATTTATCTTTAAAGGGCTTTTTCCCTGAGGGGAATCTCAAGTCTTGTGGGTTCTGAGTGAACCATTTGGTCTGCGTGAACAAGTCACAACTACAGGACGGTTCTAGGTGAACCTAGAACCTGGTGACACAGGCCTTTCAAGAGGGTTCTCACGCCCATTCTAGAATCTGCGGGAACGTATGCTCCTTCAACAGCCTGGAGATTGACCCCTGCTTCGGGATTCATCGGCTCCGGAGTCAAAGTTTGCACTGACCCAGGGAACTGGCAACAACCTGGGCATCTGTCAAGGACATGCATGCTCTCAGGGCGTGGCCATCACCGTCACCATTGGACTGGTGGATACGGGTTTCCTCAACGGACCTGAATAATTGACTAATAAGAAGACTTTTCAATGTTGGTCCACTACGGGGAAAATGGACCCCTTGGTGTGACACACATTATTAGCCCTACAAGCATACAGGAGTACGAAATCCCTCGTAAATAAGACTTAATTGACACATTCATTAATTTAGGTTATCACCATCGACATCGTAGACCCGAAATAGGAAGCGTAGCTTCTCGGTGGCCGTCCCGTGTACCAGCAGGCGCAGGGCCACCAGGAGCTCCTTCAGGCTAATACTACCGGAGCAGTCGGTGTCAATCAGGTGGAAAAATCGCTCGGCGAAGAACGACTGCAATGACATCGATAAACCAATCGATCGATCAATATTAATGGTTGGACTTATCAATGCAACCGGTGCATGTGAGGTGGGGAATAAAGTGTAACTTTTTTTGGAAAGCCATCTGAGATTTTTTCCCCCGACAAGCGTTAGTCCAAACTGCCGGTATTATTTTTGCATAGTTTGGACATGTATTTCCAATTTCTGGAAATCCTGCCTCTTTTCAAATGGAGCATGAGTGTGATCCTGACAGTTCCAGTATCAACCCCGACCCCCTAAAGCAAGTATTCGTTTTTGCTTTTGTTAGTTTACCGACCATCTTTCTTCAAGACCGGAGCAAAAGGTTTAAACAAGCGTTTCTGGGGTTACCTTCTTGACGTTCAGCGCTTTGGTGAATTCCTCCAGGTAGATGTTACGATCATCGCCAGCCACTTGGCTGAACTGCTCCTCAAAGTGCGCCAGCCACGAGGCATCCTTGTCCATGCTATAAAACGGCAGGAAAATCAAATCCATACTTAGTTTTTACAGGTGGTTTTTACCCTGGAATGACTGAACTGAACTGGCAGTCGGTGCTAAATGTAGACTAGCCCCGCATGGTGCTGTTGGTTTATTAACCCGTGCCCACTCCCAAATTCCAAATCACAAAGCCTTTTCCCTCTGTGCCCGGCCTCTTTGTTCCCTTAAATCCTAACGTTTTCCATTCAGGCCTCTGCAAATCCTAATGAGCCCTCCGTTTTCCCACCCTTTCTTCTCACCACTAATCTGTTGTTGGTGATTTCGGCCCCTGTCTGCTTTACGTCATAACAAAGTTATTTCACGTAGTTTATTTGTTCCAGCATGAATCACCGTACGATGTACTAAACATCTTGGTGAAGCATGGCATTCGCTCAAGTTTGCTCAGTAAACATGACAACGCTTAATGAAGGATGGTCCTCCAGTTAACCATCTTTACAAACCTGAATGATGGATCGAACTATCCCTTATGTTCCACGCGTTCTAGATTCAACTTAGCCACAGCCCATCGTGTTCAGCTGTTTAAGTATTCTGTGCGTCTGGCGTGGCTGGTATAGAGCATGGCATCGTTTGTGTTCATGTTTTGACAATTCAAACTATGGACAATTTGCACACTTCAGTTGCAAGGAACTTAATTGGAAGTTCATCGCTTCTTAATCCCTTGTGCATGATTGAACAGACACACGTTGTGTAAGTGATTTGGGGGGGGAGGGACTTCCCCCTTAGTGGGACAAGCTGCCAAGATCATTTTTTTGATAGAGCAAAAACATAATGCCGTCGCGCTTTGTGTACATGCACGTTTTCCAATGGATCGCGTCCAATCTTGCTGCTCTGGGAAAGTGCACGTGAACAAAGCGTGACTTCATCACAGGTCTGTTGAAAATGTCAAATTATAAGAAATGGTAGATGACCACCTTCCTTGGGGACGGGGTGATTGTTTTAAGAATGAGGAAATTTGACAATCGTTTCCGGAAATTCCCATCTGTCATCCTGGACTATACTATGTTGCAGCAACGTGGTCATTTGGTGCGCACACTGCGCACATGCTTATAGAAAGCGACGATCAATATGCATCGGTTCAAAAACCAGCCAAAACATTCATATGGGCCAAATTGACCGAAGAACATATAGTCAATGGAGTCCACCGTCCCGTTAACTTTCAAAGATATAGGCCTATCCATGTGTTTCCACCGATCAAATGGTTCGACATCACCGGGGCTTACACTACTGAGAACAATTTCAATGTGACAGACGCAAATTTATAAGATTACAAAAGAGAATCATATTAATTTCCAGAACCCGGTGATGTAGGGAAGTTGTTCGCGTTGGTCTGTCCGTGCTGTTATCCCCTTTCACTGGTAAGATGGAAGAATTATAATCAAAACAAAACAGCCAATATTTATTGGCTGTTCTGGGTCTAGGTCCCACTTTTTGGCAGAAGCTCGGGGACTGGCGTTCATCATCGTGAAGGTACTTTAAACTATATGCAATAATATAGCCATTTGGGCCCTCAGAGGCTGAGGGCTATCTGCACTTTTCGACAGCCGCGTCTGCTGTATCGCGCCTATGGTCACGGGTGGTAACGTGATCGTTACACGGATCAGGCGACGCGACACCCACACGCAGGCGGTGACTTTGAGTCGAGTTCCCTGCAGGGTTAACCATGAATTATTGGGTGTAGGACAAGACACTCTGACACTCACATTAAAGGCTGGCCCAATTTCTCCAAGCATTTCTCCGTGTGGCACCGTGCCTCACTGGTTAAAGACATTATCTTGGAATAATTCTTTATTCACGGTGAATAGACACAGTGATACACTGTGACACTACGGAGGGCGGCGTGTCCCCCCTCCCCCAGCGGATGCCCGCCCCCTCCCCCCAATGCCCCCCATTTAAAATCTGTTAAGAGTGTCCGTTGAAATGCAACTGCAGTTTATTTTCTTGTGGTACCCTCTTGAAAAACTATGTGCACCCCTGCAGTGGGTGTCCCCCTCCGGGGAAATTTAGCCCTAGTTAGGCCACTGATGAAATCGTCTATGTGCAGTGTTTTGTTCTTGTATTCTTTATTTTTCTGGATCGTCATAACTTGCGTCTGCAAGTCTCCAGATAATTGAGACCAAACCAGATGACAACCATGCGCAAGGTGTGCCTTCGTGGGAGCCGATTCAAGTTCATAATCATATTACATCTGACACAACTCCAATGAGATTATTTCTCCGAAACGTGCCTTAAATTATCGAAATAAGAAGCGGTATAGGTATGAGCCTCGAGCTGCACCGAGAGAGGGTGCAATTTTCCCAGCAACAAAGGATCCTTTGGTCGGAACAGCACTTAGCTGGTTCACAGACGACTATCTGAAATGCACGCGTTGGGGGCTCGTCGCTACCAGCAAAATGAGCATTCCCAACCAACGTCGCTCTTTTCAACTGATGAGGGGGTGCTTCTGCTCAAAGCACTTACATTTAAAAGTTGAAGTTCAGAGTTACTCAACCGAAGGAGCGAATTGCCAGATATATAAATAATCCGGGATAACGTCTTTTGTAAACCACATGTAGTTCTTAATGTGAACCAGGGTACTTCTTTGATAAATTTGGACATTTTTGGTCTGTTACATCCGGAAAATCAAGAGCCATTACTGAAATCGCAGGAAAAATGAAGAGGAGACTAAGAGGCATCCTGTTAATGATAATAATGATGAAACTTTATAGAGCGCTGGTATCCGCCGCGAACGGCTCTCAAAGACATCCAATAATGATAAGTTGAGGAATATTAACCAAACGCTTGTCGATGGAAACATGATTTCAATCTGTCCTTGAATGTGTCAAGTGATCTCGATAATCTCACAGATTCCGGTAAAGAGTTCCAAAGTTTGGGTGCTGCAATCTGAAATCTTCTCCCCCCCTCAACGATAATGAGCCATGGTTTCCTTGAGTTGATTGTTTTTTGATGACCGCAAACCCAGATGGAGCATCACCCTGTAGGATCTTGAAGATAAGATGTACAATGTGTCTATAAAACTAACGCAATTTAGCTTGTTCTGCCCTTTCAGATCAGCTGACAAGATACAGCATCTTATATCAGGTTTAAATACGAAATTATGTTGTTATAAATTGTCGACACTATAGTAACCTTTCAAACGTATACATCGTCATCTTAGCATTTTTATGTGTGATTTCCCCCCCCCCACACACACACTCACACCCACACTAATCTGGCATTGCAGCGTGCAAAATGAGAGCGCGAAACTAATAATATCACAAGTGTGTCGGAATCGTGGGCGTTTTTAATCTTTCACAAGTATGTCGGAATCGTGGGCGTTTTTAATCTAAAAAAATCGGTAAATGACACACAATCCGATTTCAGAAAAAAGAGCCATTTTTCTCCCACTTGTCAATACTCGCAACGAAATTTCTCTTGACAAAATGACCAATAAATCTTGACCCCAGGCTTGAACACGAACAGATGGTGCTGGTGAATATGCGCATTCCATTTCACCATTTACTTCCATGTAGGCTGTGCGATTTCAGTCGCGAGTATACCCGCAAGGTAAAGCAAGTTGATTCGATCAGAAGTGGCGACTAGATCGAATACCTTTCTAAAGTTTAAACACAAAAATCCACATGCAGTCTTGAACCTGCCATTATGTTATTAAAGGCATTCCCTGACTGAAGTGCTATAACATCACACAAATATTATCATTGGTATTCTCTTACCGCGGAGCACCAGGGTACCATATAATTCAGATCTAGCATGACAGCAAAACATCGCCTGTAAAGCCCGAGGTTGTCCAAGGTGGTCCGCTTGATTACATTGGACAGCCCGCGAGCGTAGTCCACGTAAAGCGCTGTCGGCCAATTACAGCGATGAGTGACGCAGGGGGCAGAGGTCATTGGCGTTGCTGAGGAGACCAATTTGAGACAAGCGAGTACAATTTACAAACTGTACTGGCCCTTCCAGTACCCCCCCCCGCAATCCTTGCCAAAATATAGACTGACGGATCAGCAATTGCTAAGCTTTTTTAGTGGAAACAAATTGACTGGTACAAAATTGCAACGGAAGGGATAGGTGGTATGGGGGCGATGGTGACGATGATGGCAGTGGTTGCAGGAGAAACAGTGATAACTAGGATACCCAATGACCGGTATGATGACAACGCTGGTCACCACGACAAAAGTGATAACGAAGGACACAATGAGAAAGAAGTGATAATGCCGAAATCCCCTCCATATGACGACGATATTGGCTATGACAGTTGTGACGACATTTCTAAACTGATGAGCAGACAAAGAAAACAACAGTGGCAATGGAGAAAGGGACGATTCGTTCGACAGCAGGTGAAGTATTAATTGACTTTTGTAAAGTAAACAAGATGCTCAAAAGTAATAACGATCAGTGGTGTATCCATCCATCGCGAACAGGTGCAGAAATTCATCTGTAACACGTTTCCTTCCCAGCCCGTACACGCTAAAGAATCTGCGTGTAGTATACATGCCATCGGAATGCTGTCGACGATGTGTAACCTATCAGTTCACCGAGGAGACGAACAAATAATGTGGAATATAGTTACCATCATATTGCAAAACAAAAATGGCCCTAAATGATATACCACCGAACAAGCCGTTTCTTAAAACCTGATAGTCGTGATTTATTTGTAAAAAAATAGCTACTTTGACCCATTTCCGAGAAAGCCCAATGTTATACAAAAGTTGCATATCACGGGCGCAAAAAAAGGTCAAGTTTTCTTCACCACAAAAACTATCGAATTACGACGTAACGCATCATACTTGTCCGTTGTGAGCCGGGTTGGGCGTGCCATGCCATTGAGTAACAGATGCAACGAATGATCCCGAGCTTACCGGGTAAAATTTATGTCCTTCACAGATAATGTTGCAAGCCAATATACAATGTGTAAAGGGCCTCCATTCTTTCGTTTCCACCTGCTGGCCTGTATAGTATTTCAGGCGTTCAGATCTGACAACAAAAGTCGATTCATTACCTCGGCCAGAAAAGGGAGGACATTTCACCCCGCCTCGTGTTGGTGAAGTGCATTTCTCCTCTGCATGCATGATCCACTTGGAAAGTTTTTATCCAGTAGACCATGACAGACCCAGGGGTGCTACGCTATCATAAATCTCTCGCCGGAGGATGGAGTCTTTCGAGAAATGTCGGACTGAATGTTTGTAAACAAGAAATCCACACCGAGGTTTCGAGGGGAAATGGACGACAGAAGAGCGTGCTGACTTACATGTACTATTGCAAATCTTGTCGTTGGATTCAACATCATAATAGGTCTACACTAAACTGTAGAAAAACTGCGCGCGAGACACACGCTCTTATTAATATTTTATGAACAAATTCCTTTTGTTTGCCCAGCGATTCCTGTTCACAACGACGGAATTCACTTTACAGGTGTGTTTAAAGGGGGAAAAGGATTACAAGCTTCCCTGCGTTCATCTGAGCAACCCATGACTGTGATCTCCCTCTATTGTAAGGAAACCGACGCCTGTGTAACTCCTTCACCCAATACGGTGTTGAAGACAAAACGAGCCGCTATATCCAACAAGGCATGAGACCGAGGGGTACCCCCATGTCCAATCGCTATACACACTCTAGACTATTGTTATCTAACCCCCCCCCTCATGTGTAAAAAGAATTCCTCAGATTCCAGTGAAACAATGACCAACACAAAGCAGGGGGTTCACTCCGTCTCATCTCTTGCTTCATATGCTCGCAGCTTCCGTAAAACGGTGTAAACTAATACCATACAAACAATAACTTCAACTCAAATAAGTTCAAGCAAAACAACAAAATCAAAGCTTATGAACGACTGCTTTGCTTGTTCCTCACCATCTAACAAAAAATCAAAACTTATCAATTTCCACCAACCAGAGAATTTTGTTTAATCTGTCCTATTATGGCGACAACGCACGACTTGTTGGAAGACGGGCGGTATATTGAAGAAGTTGGGCGATGATGATCGACTTTTCTCCTTTCACAGTCGACCCCGTACCTGCCAAGTTGCACATTTGACGGCTCGTGTGCAACCACTTTCTCCGTCCCATACCCCCCTCCAAAAAATAAAGAAGTCTTTTTCAAAAAAATGGAATTGGTGTCATTATTTGTGTTGTGGGGAGACATTTTACGAGGACGACCCACCCCAAAGATCAAGCGGTTAGTCACTTTTGCTCTGAACACGTCATCAGCACGCCAAATCAAACCCCCGCACCCAAGGACGTCTATATTTCAGCCGAAAAGAAAACATTTTTGAGCGGTGATTACGTGACTCGTCCTTTAAGTCATAAAAACGAAGAGTCTGCGTTTCCTCGTTTTTATTTGCAATAAAACTGAGTGGACAGTCCATAAAAAATGTTAACTGTCGCTAAGGCGACATTGCCAGTCAGCATGTCCTTGTGTCATCGTTTTTCTTCCAACATTTGCCCTTTTTTGAGGTGTCAGAGGATAGCAACATAAATAAGCAGGTTCACCGTTCCAAATAGTTCATGACTTCTTTTGGTCTCACATTTCGAGGATCGATATTTTCATCTTGAATATGAAAAACAAAACAATAGCAATAGATCAAGCAAATGGTACAAAGGGACCAGACAAGCACTTCCTCACAGTTGGTCAGCCCATCGTTGAGGTAGAAACAACCAGTTAGCCAACTAATCAATCTTCCTTCACTCGCAAGTAGGACAGTCGAAAGTAAACAGAATAACCACATAAGCGTCTAAAAACCAAACCACTCATCCAACAAGCGAGGAGATACAGACAGGTTAACCAGCAAACACACGAAATCAAAATCGACGTGTTTAAAGAATTAAACAATCAAGAGTTAAGCCGCTTACCCCGATTCGCTCTCCAGGGTTTCCATGGCAATGCTCTGTTCTTTGCACTTTCCCGATCTATCGGCCATTTCCTGTGACCGGTTACGATACTGGAGGTGCTATGTCCACTAAACCCAGGCACCAAATAAAATGAATTAAGTGCAATCTGGCTTAAAGTCGCTATAAGCGTCGTCGACCCCTTCGTCAGCGCATACGAGGTTCACAGCACCAGTACATGTACGTTGGTAATATAAACCAACCAGCTACATTGCAGGTAGCCGTCACTCACAGCAAATCAGCGTGCATTGTTTCCAGCATTCCGTCATAGCTTGCATAATATTTCTTTTGAGTTGTCGGGAACCAGCTTTTGTTTCTCACGTTCGTTTAGACTTACAAGTTACAGGCGCTAACTGGTAAACACCACAATTGGATCTCCTTTGATTGCATAGGCGAACGACTTAAGTAACACCAAACTGCCACTAAAGGCAAAAATATAACTTGTCTAGTAGTAATGTTGAAAAAATCAGGTGCGTAGCGCCACACGTGTTTGACCGCGTTGCATTCTGGAAGCTGGGTTCGGTCTGATTTGTGAGGTTATACCAGGTAGTTTGAAGCGTACAACGCTCGGACATATAGTTACAAAATATTTATTCGCAATATTTGAAAAATAACAAGATGTTCCTGGGGACCGGAAGGACCAACAATGTTGAAACACGGCATAACTTTCATTGCTCGTTTTCCCGAGACATTTATGTGAAATGATGTAAGGAAACTCCACAAATGGTGCTTAGAAGAGACAAAATAGGGGGGCCTACAGGAACCATTGCCTGGTGTTGTGGCCATTCATACTTCGAGTAACAAAGTCAGGAAAGTGACTTTTAAACGTGTGATCATAAAGTACATGTTACCTGCCGAAATGATATCTGCATAGCTCTGCTTGAAAATGAAGTAATTTTTTAGTTTCAAACTTAAGGTTGGTTTTCCCCGTGCTCACAAAATACCAATCAAGCACTAATCTAAACGACTGCATTATAGCATGGTGAAGCGCGCAAAAGAAGCAAAACGTGCATATTTCGCCTTGTAAAGTAAAAGAAACCCAGATTTAAGGCTTACAAAGAATGACGTGGTAGGTCACGTGAACGCATTCAGTTTCCAACTTTGTCAAAAATTACCATCGTGACTGGATTTCTTCGAAGAATTTTTTCCACCACCGTATCATCAAAGTCGCGCAAGTTGGAGGGGCAACCGAGGGTCAGCCAACGGTAACGCTATACCGTGTGTAACAGCGCGGCTAGCCAAGACCCGAACAAAGGACAGTCTCATATTGAGTTTTGTTGCCGGGCCAACCACGGTCTCTGGTTTGTAGCAAAATGGATCCCCTTTCATCACCGGAAGGGCCAAATTCATGCTCTGTCACCCACAAGAAGTACGATCAACACAAACAAGCCCGGATTGGATTGAATACCTCTGTGTGATTGTATACCCTCTAACGACCCCAAGAAAACTAATGGTTCAACTCCGCAGAGCGTGTTTAATACTTAAGCAACGACCGGTGGTAAGGCATAGGATTGGTACTATCACGCCCCTTATTCATTTCATAATTTTCATTCCTCCCTGGTCTCATTAACCAGAGTGTCTCCACGGGAGGGTGTGGGGACACATCCTCCCCCAACCACAGCGGATGAGGATGTTTGTCCTCCCTGTACACGCTGCAGCAGTGCAGCTTAGTTTTTCAGTGCCTTTTGTGCATTGAGTAAGCATCACACGGTGTCCCCAGCTAGAAGTTCACCCCATTTTACGTCTCCGCTTTTCTACCCTGAACTACACGAGGACTGCCCGGGCCCATCGTAACGTTCCTTCGCCAGGACGCGCGTCTTTTTCACTACCAGGAAAGACCGTCACGACGGTCTCTCATCCCTTCCTCCTCAAAAAGAATAAGAAACCGGGGGAGTCGGCCGTACAGACAACCTCTCCCGCTAAGTTTAAGTAATTAATTCTGAGCGGGCAACCAAAGGGAACGAATTCCCCGTCCAATGCACACCCACAAGAACTACTTTGTCAAAGAGAACTGTCTGATCGACATATATACAATACGATGGTCTTTTTAATAAGATTCAGCGGATTGACCAAGAGTTGTCAGGCAGCACGTTAAGTTCATAAGAACAGTTCATGCACACCCAAAAGCATTATAAAAGGCGCATATTTTTCAGTAGTATATACCAGTAAGCGACCACTCGTAAAACACTGTCCGCTCTGGTACAAATGGCTCACTTTTTACGGCAAGTCAAGGTCACCTACGTGCACCTGTTAATTGTTGTTCTGCACACTAGTACTCAGGGGATCGTTGGGGTTGTATTATGATCTCAAGCAAGGCCGGATGGTTATGAATCAATTAAAAACGATTCTGAAGGACCCTTGTCATATAATGATACATTCTATAATGTAACCTTTCGTTACAAGCCTTGTTATCCTCGCAGATGACCTTGGTACCCACCTCCTCCTTGATAAGACGATTAAAGCCTCTATACAAAATTGTATATCCCTGTTCAATTATGCTAATTGAGGGTCACATGGTCAACTCCGATTGAACGTGCTTCACTACTAAGCTACAGGTGATCGCTTGTTTTATACCAGAACTAACCTTACAAAATGTGCTTAATGTATTTTGCATTGTAGTGTTAAGTTTAATGTTACCGTACATGTATATGGGATGGGATTGGATGGAATGGGATGGGATTGGGTGGGATGGGATGGGACTGGATGGGATGGGACTGGATGGGATGGGGTGGGTTGTGTTTTGTTGTAACAGTGTTCTTTATGATGAGAGTCGACTGTATACTGACTCAGATGACATTTCTGTTTGTTTACTTGTGTCCTTTCCAATAAAGTCATGGAGCTCATGGTCCACTGAACACTACGAGAAAGCACATGCACGAGGAAGTAAGCAAAGTGTTTTGATTCTTTCTGTCATTATTTAAGCCAATAAACCTTTTTGACTACTTTTAATTACCAACCCGTAGGAAGAATCTCCCTACCACGTTAGCGTGCTTTTTAGCCCTTTGAACGTGAGAACGTGACAGAACAACACCTAGACATTTCATCTAACGTCACAGAGTGTGCAGCACCATCCGAATTCCATTTGTGCACATTAATTGCGCCCAAGTTCCCAGAATTCTGAACAGTTCTCGGCTCTTGCTGTACGAAACGCAAATGACCATGACACCGCCTGCCTCTTCAGTGAACAGGCAGGGTAGAAAGGAAATGTTTGCTCTGATGTGATATGACATCATTTTCAAATACAAATTTGCACAAGGCGTGCTTCATATGTCCTGAAGGGAAGAAAGAGATTCAGGTGCACAGTCATTGATCGCAATTAAGGCCAAACACCTTTGATAATCACTTGCTATAAATGAATTACGTATCCGCTTTGTCACTACTGTCAAGTTTCATTTGTCAGATGTCGAACTAGGGCATGAATCGATGATTTTTTTCGAGGGGGGTGATGACAAGGCTAGCAGATCACAGTCCACGCTGACTTCCGGTCTAGCAGAGAGAGATGTGCGAGTTGCTTTTATTTTCGTTTTTACCGAGCTTTAGAACTTCGATTTTCTATGTTATGCAGTGAAACTTTACCCACTGACCCTCCCTCAAGACGAGCTCACGTGTAGCAGGTTGATCCATTATAGTTTCGTTATACTTTTACAATTAGAGCATTCATTATAGACTTTTTACAGTCAGGATGTTCCATGAGAGCACAGAGGAGATTGGAGGAAATAATCGTTGAATTTAAACAAAGAGGAAGTTATAAGGACAGTCTAAATTCTTTTTGGGGAAAACGTCAAAGAATGCAGTGGGTTTATTTTCCAATCGGAAGTGACGCTGGTTGAAAACTGGCTATCTGAAGTAGCAATAACTTTGTACGTGAATTAACCTGTCACTAAATTACGGAAGTGTATTGCTGCCAAAGCGAAACAAATTATTTTATCTCGTTTAAACGACTTATTATCTCATTTAAACGAGATATCGCTATCTCGTCATTTCTATTTATAGCACTGTCGTTAAACGACATAGCTATCTCGTTTCAACGAGATGACAAGTCGTATGAAATTAAGTCGCTTAAAAAATATATTAAAGTCGTTTAAACGAGATGAAATTTTTTTTCGTGTTGGCACCAATACGCTTCCGTACTAAATAAAGATAGTTCGTAGACGAAGTGCTCGTGATCCTCAGTTAAGCAGCGGGGATTTTGTGACTGATGTCTCCATAAGATTAAAATTTAAGAATAACTGAAAGAACTTCCTCTCCCGGTCATTATTTTGCAATTGCTTATTCGTAACACACATGTAAGCTTATGAAAAAGAAGGAAGGTGGGTCGTTTCATCCAAAAAATCTACAAGAGATTCCCATGCACCGAACATATCCGTCTCGATAACATTCGAAGGGGATGGACTAGATATTCATTCGTTTTTTTGGTTTTCGGGTTGATTGCATATGAACGGTAATACGAACCTTTTTATCGTTCAGTGCTACCGTTTTTGTGCAAAATCAAAACTGAATACATTGCAATCTTTGTGTTGTGACGTACACAAAGGACTCTATTTCGCAAGTTCAACCTCGCCTCAAACCTTTTTTCAATGTGACGATTTCATACAAAACATTTAGCTAGAACAACGCAATGCGTTGTTATTACCCCAAGTGAAAAATCGAGTATGCATGCACACCAGGCATTGGTGATGGTTTTCTTGTTCACTGAATACCAAACCAATCTCACAGCATGAACAATGAATGTGTTTCAATGTAAAGAATCCTAAAGAAGGCGTTGAGTCGGGGGCGCCCTGACAAGTCTAGTACTTCGACCTCTGTTTTTTTTTTCAAAATAATCACTGTCAAGGTTGGGACGTGCAGGCATCGGTCGTCTGTTCGTCGGACAGATCAGCCAGTAGTCTGGTTGCAAGCCGAATGATACTAACTATTTAAAGAATCTTTTATTCAGGAAGCCGCCAACAACGAGGAATTGTTCCTGTTTCTGAAAGTATCCCGCAACTGGCCGAAGTCCTCGTGTCCTCGAATTTAAGTCGCTTCCCTTTACAGATTGCCCATACGCATCAGCATCCCAAAATGTGTCTCGGTTATTCTTGGTATTTCTTTGCATACTACTCTATTTAGCACAACTTTGCTTCTGTTGAGGGTTCAAAAACTAATTGACAGGTGTGTATGTGCCGCACCTTAAAACAGATGCGTGGGGAAATCCTCTCCACGTTTTCCATCACAATCTATTTTCTGGGATGGGCTATACCTGCCATTGTATTTCCCTTGCGGCAGGGAACCATCCTACCCTATATGCCTGCTTCCAATTGTACTTGGCTTTGTTGGGCAATGAAGCGAGCCATAACCTTTCATTTATAAACGCATGAGTCAGATGAACCAGGTTGGGATTTCGATATTATGCCAGCGCGTAATAAATTCCCACAAATCAGTAGAGCATTTTGTCAATTTAGTTCAGCTGCAAATAGTGAAGTTGGAGAGGTATGAGAGGTATGGCTGCCTATAGTGTGCCAACGGTTGCAATCATCCTAATCTATCTCTCAACTACCAGGAGCGCATCGCAGAATCATTGCTGCCCGTCGTGTACTTTACAAGCCATCACCCCTCTGAATGTTGACCAAATACAACAAATACGAAGCAACCAAGCGTTGATCCAACAGATCAAGAGCAAGCCGATGCTGGTCTACGACCCGGCATATCAACGGTCGGTTGTCGATCTAACACTGCAGCAGCAGTTTCAGATAAGGAGGAACATCCCTCACTTGTTCATGAGTGTGGACGACTTCAAGAAGTCCAACGTGACGCGGGGTAGAATAACCGTGCCGGGAGAAGAGATGCGCAACCGCCGCAAGAGGCAGGCCATCGGAACGCGGGTTTGTCAGCCGGTACCACGGGTGAATCCTTTGATCCTCGCTACCACGGTCGACGGAGAGGTGGTCGAAATAATCCAGGTATTTTGTCTTACAGTTATATAGGTTGCGTAAGGCCTAGGTAATACTTTACAATCGGGAACGTATGAAGCCAAACCACGGTTCACAACCATGCACCATGCATGACATCTAAATGCTCAACCAACCATTAAAACTTCAAGTGTGAAATTAGACTCTTATAACATTTGGGATTTATTTTCCTTTAAAGAAACCCCCCCCCCTACCCACCATTTCGACCCGGGATTCGAACCCACACCCCATGCATCACAAACCATTATGCTGTAACCGCTGAATACCGCGATGAACGGCTGCAACGCGAGTCCAGTACACATTGGGCATGCGCAATACAAACACAACCAACATGGTTTGGCTTCATACGTACGGTTTGCATATAATTATATCTTATCTTTCTCAAAACATAAATTGGCAGCGAGTTTACTGCCAGAGGGTTTCACATTTTAACACAGGGTTCTTCTCTGTGCAACTATTACCAATATTCTTTACTCGCTCTTAAGAACCTGCACGTTTTCTGTCCTGGCCGTATGACAGTGGTGAGATTGACGATGGTCAGTGCCTTTATCTCCTCGTATATTTCTTTGTAAAGACGCCTCGTCGAAAGTAATGTTCAGAGGGGTGCCGTGTGACCCGTACTTTGCCATGAGACCCAGTTGCGCATCCAGTGGCAAATAAACTTTCTGCTAAAAACCCCTGATCACTGAATGCAGAGGCATTTGTAAAATAACATTGGCTATGGCCGATGTCAATTCTCTTTCTCAGATGCCAGGTCAGGGCATGAATCAGTGGATTTTGGAGGAGACGTGTGACAACGCGGCCAGTACACCGCCGTCCACGCTGACTTGCGGCCTAGCAGAAAGACACGTGCCCGCCGCTTTCATTTCCGTTTCAACTGAACCTTACATCTTCGATTTGGCTTATGTTGTCGTGCAGAGCTGCGTTTCCCTTCATGGGTGAGGGCGTCCCCACCCTGTCCCCCATGATGTCAACAAGATTGCTGGTGAATAAATAAGCAAATAAATAAATAAGCATATGAGCAAACAGCACACAGCATATAGTACCTGCATACAAGGACCGTCACACTTTGCACGCGCCAAAACAAGTAAACGTAACAAAATTAATACCAACGGCCACAAACTGAGAGCGTTTCACGATAGTGCCCCTCCCAGAGTTTGCAACGTGTTGGCCAATTACAATGCACGAAATCTGTCGACCCAATATGCGTTTGAAAAGGGCCGACTCTTGGAGGCGCACTATTGCGAATCGCCGGTATTATGCGAAGATGAATGACGCATAAAATTTATTCTGTACAATTCGTACAAAGGTTGTATGGATTATGGTTTAAATGTAATATAGAGTGCTTTTCGTAGATGTTAAATCAACCAGGATACACATGTACATGCATATAGTTAAGAGGCTGCAATGAATTGAATATCCATAAATGATGCCAAAATATTGTAACCCTTGAAATTAAATCTTTGGGTTTCAATTAACCTTATTTTAAATTTTTGTTTTGCAATTTACCCCATATTTTGATGCTTTTTTGGTTTTATGCTAACGAAATTTGCATATTCATGAGCAGAACTATGATGCCATCCAAGGCACTGAATCTCAATGTTGCACTGATTTTTTTAACCACTGTTATGGCAGATTTCATTTTCTTTGGCAATTTATTGCTGTGTATTAACTTAAGTATATGGCAATAATCCAGCAAAAATCCTTTTCACTGAAATGTTCCCAGATAGCAACTTTGGCGTTCACAATTTGAACATGAAAACATGCAACCTGAATCATGTCTTCCTCAGCTGGATAAAAGCGCCCTCACTTGTCCAGAAATGCTTGGTCAATTTTTAATGTTTGAAAAAGTGCACCGTTCAGTTCACGTAACTCAGAAAAGATGTCAAACAGTTTTAATTCATGGAAGAAGAGTAGAGATACACAAAAAGTGATTTTAAGAAAGTTAATTTCTTGGATCCTTAAACGACACGTGCTCTTTTTTGTTATTGGATTAAAAGCACACACGAATTGAATTTCTGTACGTGTGGTTTGTTCTTCCAAACAATGATACTGTTAAAAGTACGCATACAAACTATGTATTGGACTTGTGTATTGATCTTTTGCCGCCCACACTAGTAAGATTAATCGATTGAATTCTTGAAAATCAACGGTCAAGACTCGGGCAAAAACGATTCCGTTCCATACCGCAATTTCCATCATCTGAATCACAACTTAATCGATACAAATTTTCAACCTGCGACATTAATGCATATGAAAATTGCTTTACAAATGTTTGTGAAATTGCTAACTTAACCTACCAAAGCAGTTGTGGCCTATGTGCCCATGACCTGATTAGGGGAACTACCTGTTCATTCTATTGTGTATATGTTTATGCTACTACCCCTCTGGAAATGCAGCCATAAAGGGTGTAGGGGAAACAATCATTCTTGCATGTTAAACCGAAGAGAAAAATATGAAGACGACGGCTAAAAGCCGCGTGGGCAGAGAGCAAACAAAGACACTTCTGCCACTCAGCAGTGACGCCGATAACGTGTGAGGGCTGACGTCAAGGGAGGAGTTAGGACAACACGCCAACTGCGCATGGCTGCCTCCACGAACCTTACCGAGGAGCATATACCTATTGTAGAAAGATACCCGTGACGCTGGGATTTGGGTTGACTGTTTAGCACTGAGAAATCAATCAAATGGAATAAAAAAGCTTCCTTGTTGGAAATTTAGCGTTGTTATTCTCACAAATCTTTGGATACTAAAAAGGGGAAAGATCATTACAACAAAACACACAAGCACGGAGTATAGGCCTACATGTTGATCAGAATATTCGTATCGGCTAACAGAATGTTGATTGCACTTGCAATTTGGTGGTGAGGGACGCATTAAACATAAAGCAGAGCGTAGTCATTTATCACTTCTTATATGGCTCATTGTGTCCCAAAACACAAATTGTGAAATTCAATATGTAAAGTCTAAAAGTCTAATACCTGGACGTCAGTCAGCGAAGCTAAAATAGACCAGCACGGTATTGCCGCTTCAAAAATGCAGTGCACTCCTGTCTCATTAAAATATAAAACTCCAACAAACCAAGGTCATAATTTCCACAACAGAGACATATACTTGTACATATTCTCGTTCCATTCAGCTGAAAACATGAAGCCTATTGTTGTGTCCACACGGTTCGAGCACTTAACCAGTCCGCCATGTCGGCCGCCCTAGCAAATGGAATGCATGGGGACCCATACGGTCAATTTGAAGTGCATCAAACCGTGTGTTGGATGCCAAGTATTAGGGTTTTAATCGCTGTAGCCCCGCGCTAGGGAATTGTTTGGATGTTGACGAACATGGGAAGCTGTTTCATGCTGCAAGTAGGCCTACTTGCTGTCTACTTGCTCTTGCTTGCTGGCGCCGCCTCCCCGAGCTGCTGCCCGACGTGCAATGTTCGATCCATCGACCCAATGAATGCCGACCAAGTAGAGCAAATAAGAAGCCACCAAGGGTTGATCCAACAGATCAAGCTCAACCCGCTACTGGCCTACAGCCAAAAACATCAGCGGTCAGTGGTGACTCTTACCCGACAGCAGCAGAGCCAGATACTAAGAAACTTTCCCGACTTGTTCCTGAGCGAAAGCGACTTCAGAAAGTCCCTGGCAACGCGGGGCCGGATAACCGTGCCGGGACGGGAGATGTACTCGCGCCGGAAGAGACAGGCGATCGGCACGCGAGTATGCGAGCCTCTCGTGGACTTGGAGCCCTTGAAACTAACCGTGAACCTTGATGGTGAAGTGGTGGAAATCATACAGGTATGGGCCATCTACTCTACCGATTTGAGAGTCCATATTTTCGTTGAACATGATGCATGCTTTCTAGTCCTCGCATCATGTCCTTTTCTCATGGACTGACTACAAAAAGGGAAATGCAAAAACTCCTCTTAAAAAAACCTGAAATTTGGACCGATGATTTTCATAAGATAACTGCACTTTGTAGCACATGAGCATGCAAGCTGTCAGTAGCAGAGACATAAAAAAGCAATGATGAGAAATTGTTGACTTGCAATAAAAATGAAGACCAACTTGACTGTGACAATATGAGTCGGCCATTATATTCGTCCAAACAAGCCTGGACGATGCACAGAAACTTAACGTCCACTCGTCTGACGTTTAGGATCAGCGGTCGTTGGGCTAATTGCTGCAGAGGTACTTGTGGAATCACAATGCAATATACGTTATTTTAAAGCGTGATTTGATATCACGTGATACCGCGACCTGCATCAATGTTAACCTATGGCTCGCAAATGAGTTTCTTGTTTAGCAGGGATGTGGGAAATCTCTTTAATGAATGGGTGAGGCTCTGAACCCAAATCAGTTAGATTACTGGAAGTTTCATTTCTTTTAATAAGACCTTCCTCACTCAAAGAAAAAAACAAACAAAAAAAAAGATTTGCAACAAGGTGCTAACGCAAGCGGTAGGCCTACCTTAACCATTGCTCCTCAGCCAAATCTTCAAATTATAATCAAGTTCGGCAGAAGAATCCACAAGAGTTCGCATTTAAATTTGAGCTTTCGCGCCAAGTATATGAGCCGACCATCAGATAGGTAGTTGTGATAATAATCTGAACATCTGTCCTTTCCACAGCTGCCTGGCCAGAGTTTGAATCAGTGGATTTTGGAAGAGACATGTGACGACCTGGCCAGCCTACCGCCAACAGCATTAACTTGTGGCCTGGCAGAAAGACATGTACCTGCTGTGTTTGCTACGGTTTCATCCGAGCCCTACATATTTGATCATGCCTATGTTGTCGTTCAGAGCTGTGTCACTCTTTATGAGTGAAGAATAAGACTATATAAAAATGGTGCTTCAACGTCATTTTAAAACCGGCAAATGACGTCAATCTGCTAAAAAAAGCTTTGGTTTGTTTTGGGTATGTGTCCAAAATAAAAGAGACTTTAAAAAGTAACAGTTATAAAAAATAAGTGTCGCTTGGTGACATTAACATTTACATAAAAGATGGCTTTCATGCAATAAAAACAAACAAAACAAACCGGATGAACTGGGATGTGCAAAGATTTAAAGTCACTCACAAAATATCGAAACTCTGACGACAGTGTGCGCTTACCATGCCATTGCATGTGCATTTAATCGGATGTTAATTAAGCTTTGGTAAAATTGGTTGTTTCTTGGAAATGGTATTCGTTGCCAAGTGCCATGCAACTTACTTTCGCTTCAGATTGTACCGTCGTGCCATGCGGCACGTACCATTTCAATCATTCACGGCACGTTTAAGACTCCCTTCATTTGCTTATCCAAGAGAAACAAAAACATCAACGGTGGTGCCCTTTGACCCGTGGTTAGTTCATTTTGCGACGAATCTCCTATTCAATGTGGAGTTCCTTTTAAGTTCGAGCTTTTGACTAGAATGACGGGAGTCAGCTCAACTGCCGCGTGGCGTAGCTAAGGAGGGAGGAGGGGCCAGCTACCTCCCCTGTGGGACCTCTTCCCCCCCTCCATCCTGAAAGGAGATCAGCTATGTAGCCTAGGGGGCAGTTGCTTTCCCCTGTGGTGGGTGTTGCTCCCCCCTCCCCCCGAGAAGAGCCTGGCTACATAGCCGGGGTAACTTCCCCCGTAGGAACTCTTGCCTCCACCACAAGAAGAGCCTAGGCTGTCTACGTAGTCGGCAGGGTGTGCCCCTGTGGGATCTGTTACCCCCCCTCCGAGAAGAGCATGGCTACGCCACTGCCGACAGTCCCAAACATCATTCATCTTATATTCTTTAGCCAGAATTTGCATGGGTATAGAGCACCATATAATACTTACAAGCACAAAGTGTCCAGGTCATTTGGGTTAGTTTGTTTCTTTGTGTTTTTCCTTTTCAATCCTTGAAGGGTGAATGTGACTTTTTGAAATCATCCGATAAACAGTCTTACCAAAGGTTTAAGTGTTGAAGCTCGCTCACTACAGAACGTGCTGTTGCGTTAAATCATAAACGTTGAAAAATTCCATTTATCGAAGAAACCTTATCCCGATTTCCAAATTTTGACATAATTCAGAAAGGTTGAATTAACAAAATAGTGCAGGATGGCATAGCGAGCACTGTGTGGGCGAATTGTGTGAGAGAATTTTTCTGACTTATTGCCATGCATACATGCCAGAGAGCTCGTTTGGTGTCTCATTACTCAGTGGCTCACACAACTCTCTGATGGTCACATTTTCCCCAAATCAGAACTAACTTTGACTTCTCAGTGCAAGTTGCTCATATTCATGGCGGTTGTGAAATGCTCGCATATGGCTTCAAAATGCCCGCACATGGCTTCAAAATGCTCGCATTCACACACGTACTTCGTTCAGTTTTATTTCCCTGTTTGGGGAATCGAATCTTAGCTTTTCTGTTCGTGTCAAGTCACAACGTTTCTCAGTAATTCACTCTTCTAATTTTTGTTTTAATTCCATATCATTTTTCCAGTAAGAATAACAAAGTCCGGGGGCCACCGGTTTTTAGCAGGCGGTTGACCGGTAAAATTCCTGCTCATGACCCGCCGGCCTTGTTATTGTTAGCCGTCACCATATGTCGCCGGGCACCGTACGTCGTTTCTGTCATATTTCTAAACATTTTGACGGAGACGAAACACAGTGAAGGGCGCGGGTTCCCGTCGGTTGAAAGTGAAGTTAAAGTCTCCCCGAACACTTGCACTGCATGCCACAATCAAATGATTTACAGGTTGCACGTGAATTAAATTCAGCGTACATTTTCTAATATATTTGACAGGAATTTATTAGGTTGTTGAACCTGACCACTTTCACTATCTCGCCGATGTTTTTCCCATAAATTTGGCTCGAGAGTTTTCTTCTTCCTAAAGTTCCTGGAGAGGCATACACCTCTTTTTGTATTGCAAAGTAGAATACCGTTCCCGGTGAACCTCGTTGCTCACACTGTATGTCTTCTGCCCTCTCCTCCACACTAAGAATAAACGTGACATTATTCCTGGAACATTTGGCCAATTAGACTTCAGAAAGACGGATGTTGGACAGCGTGACCCCCTGTGTAATGTTTCTCTCTGCAAACGTATCCCTGCAGAGAGACCTTAAACCTGTAATGGAACGGATCAGATTATCTGCGGATTGGGCCTAACCCCCAGCATCAATCTTGCCTCCCAGGCTCCTCCTTACAAAACATAACATGTTCTACAAGCTTCAGCACGTAATAAACTACAGCAGTAATTTTAATGGTGCAGTAAAGCTATGTCGGTCCTCGAACAAGAAGAACATTCCACACTCATCCACTCTCATAAAATGATTCATAAATACGACATTTGATGCACGGTATGTGGCAAAGGGGGACCCCCTCTATTGTGTCTTCTTTTGTGTAGACGGAATGATTGAAATTCCTTTCAGATTTTCAAGAGGGATGAAGTAGGCACGATAGCATTAGGGTATATAGATTGCGCATCACGTTAGGGGGGTCCCCCGTTTGCCACATAACGTGCTGGGCATAAAATAGGTGGTTGTTTTCAACAGCCCACTGTGGGGAAAAATCCTCAGGATGTGACGCGATTAACTTGTCACAAGAAAAAGGAGCAGTCTGTTTCCAATCACCAGGAATGGCCGAAATTCTGTTGTCAATGTGCAATGTGCAGACATCCATCTTATGGGGGTTAAATGTTATCAGCTTTGTGGACTCACTGTGAAGACCAAGCATGACTCCCTAAAAACCATGCACGCAAAACCCACACATCTGCAACTTGGCAAGCACAGAGGAATGCAATTGAAATGGACAAGTTACAAGGGGAGCCTTCGCAGCAGTTACCTGCAGCTAACGAGCCCAGACGTACAAGATTCAAATAAAAACCATTTCCTCGAAATATTTCTTCTCAGCTGACGAAAGGGTACGGTTAATAACTCCCAAAAGCTTCTGTTACTGATCTTATAATGGTTTAGGATTCTTTCTGAATTCATCAAACTCGCGGGTTACTCGATTTTTTTATAGAACATACAAAGCCCTTCAAAGGTATTGTTTGATTGTCTTCAATCTGTGATGTTTTGATTTTCTAACTATTACATCGGTAATAATGAGATAAGTATAATGATAAATAATAGCTCAACCAACGAGACTAGTGATTAGAATAAAATATTCCTATTAGATAACAAAAGTTTGTTATGCCTTACAATTTAGATCCGCTTCAGAAGAATGTGACGTGACCATACACAATCAATCACTCACCTGTTAATAGGCCTAGGTAGGGAGAACTTATCGCTTTGCAAGTGTTTGTACTCCAAGCAAGATGAGGCCTTGTGGTCTATCTTAGTTCCAATTTTGAATCTTTCTCCACAAGTATTTCCACTCCTCTTGGTCCGAAAGAGCAGTCGGCGAATCGCTTCGGCTACGCAGAGAAGACCGTTTGTCACCGTCACTTCCAAGCCCGATGAATGACTGCCCGAAGCAATGTGGACACCACCTGCAAGAAGGCGGCCCACAACTTGAACCCGCGCGCTCCTCACTCAAGAAGCACGTAAATAGGTCGTGACGAGGCCTAATTGGGTATGGTGTGAAATTGGGACCCGTTGACGCCCTCAAGCGTTGAGTGGTGTCACGCTATAATGCCCACTTTGGGATGAAATATCGGAAACTATGAATTCCCTGACTAGTACTCAGAATGTACTAGTCAGGGACTTTCAATAGAGTATTATATCTGCCAGGAAAGTAGCAGATTTCGGACAGTTTTATACACGGAGGTATGGTTGTTGACATAGGCTGTATCACTGGCGTATCCAGCCTTAGGTGTGTGTGGGGGGATGCGATTACTTGGTTACTAGGTTGGCCAACTAAGTGGGTCACGCGATTAACAAATTAAAACCCTGTCAGTTGTGGGTTAATCGGCTTAGCCTAACTGTGTAGAGGATTTGTAACGATTATTTTAACCGTCGCCAGTTCCACAGAATGTATGATACTTCTCTCTCTGAAGACACCCTGAAGTATTCGTTTTTTTTACATGCAGAGCTAGGCAAAATGCACTGAACGGAACTTGGTTATTTATTATCGACAACTGTTTCTGTGGCATCCGTGTCTGATTTACATTTCGAAATTGGCCTCCTGCGGGAACAACTTCCACAATGCTACAAATCAGACCTCGTTATTACACACACGAGAATTCTGCCATAGAATTTCAAGTTGTTTATAGCTTGGTTTGGAAAGTTTTTGTTGTCACACTGGCACATTGAAATGCCTCGGAGAAGATATATCCATTTCCAGGGACTCGCCTTGACATCTGGTAACCTAATAATGTACCTTGAACACCGTGAAGTGGGCCAATATGCACTAAAGAGTTTGCTGTCGTGTGAGGGCAAACATTCAGAGCTTTGAGAAGCCGCCAGGAGTTCTCCGCAGTTCACACGAATGGTGCGAAATGTCACTGTGAGTGTGAAAAATGTTTATGAAGATGAACTCCCCGTAATCTGTTTGGAGTTGAATCAACGTTTGACACAGGATTGCGAACTTGTCTACGTGACAAAAGCAATAGAGCCTGAAAGTAAAAAAGGTCACGCAGCAAGCTTCCGGAAACCTCACGCGGGCCTCCTATGGGGATTTCTCATGGGAGCGTCCTATCACGTTCGATAATTTTTGGAAGAATTATTATTAACTGAAACCACCCTCAGAAACACTCGTTTCGGAATTTTCCCTTTGTCCTACTCAAGTAATATCTTGGAAAAGTAACCTGGAGATGGGTAAAAAACGAATTTCGTTAACGACCTTTCACTTCTGATCAGTGTCGTTCCAAGGTCTCCTTGTTCTTGCACGTTTGTTTTCACTTCCCGTGCTTACGTGGAAAAGAATTGTACGACGTTGCAAAGATTTACCTACATGCAGTCGATGGGCTCTAGATTCAGTCGATTTGACCTGATGCAGTTCTTGTCACCAAAGGTAAAATTGTAATCTGTACATTAAAATTTTTCGAAAAAGCAGATTTGGTTTATGTTTGTTTTCTTATAAATTACAAAATCCTTGAGATATTTTGTGCTATATTTATTTTGGCTTTACCAAAAGACTACCTTAAAGTATAAGTCCTAAATGTCATTTGCGTACGAGAGCACTGAATTACACTGTTTTTCGTGCATTTTAGATTTTAAGAAGTGATAGGTAAATATTTGGCAAGATATTTCTGTTTTAGGTCAATTAATTTTTCAGTTCCCTTTAATTAAATAAATTGATATGCTTTAAGAGTTTTAAGAAGTAACTGAACAAAACATCTTACCAATTCTAAAATTTCTGAACGTTATTTTTCCTAACCAAGGGTTCCTGAAGCATGTCAGGCTATTCGCTTTCAAATGAGGCTGTAAATGAGAAAACAGAAGAAATGTATTTATTAATTTCTAACATTTAAATTACGGGAAGACAGAGGGAGTAAATCCTGGGCTGAGTATAACGAGCAGTGGCCAATCAATCAGGTCAGCAGCAGGAGATTAGGATCAGAAGAACTTTGGCAAAGAGTTGGTGGATTGCTTGGTATGCCTGCAGGCTTACTCGTAGAAATAACCTTTTTAGCTTAAGGGGAAAACATGAGATTCGAATTCCTTGCGATAAGGATTGAGAGGCGTTCTTTGTGCTGGTCGACGGGTCACGATGGTACTCGCCAAACAAATGCCAATAATTAGCCTCTTGCGAGTTAAAATTGAATAAAATCTGGTACACTGGGTTATCTGATTTCATATAAACAATTAAACATAACAACAAGCCAGTTCGTAATTGCGAATTGCGCATCCGCGAACGAACTTTTGCAAAGGTCATTTGCACATAAAACGAATTGATTTACGTGTAGCTATATTAATGCGAAATATCACCTTTTGGATGCTTTTCGATTTTACTTCAGTTTCGCTATGAACATTTGTCCCATTCAGTTTAAATAGGGTTATATTTTCTTGTAGTTATGCAGCAGTACGCCTATTCTTCTGATAGTTGCGTGGGATTTTCAAACTTTTTGAATTGTTCTTTTCCTTTTGTACTGACGGCCAGCCATAGTTCTAGCAGAGCAGACTTGTAGGAAAACCACGACAGTGACGTATAATGAGCAGCCTATTCACCCGAACTGGCTGCATCCCTTGGCCAGGATCGAGGCCGAAATCCGGAAATGTTCCATCACCAGAAACAATAGTTCTCTGGAGACAAATAGAAGAAATTCTCAACATGCGTTGGCAAACAACGTGGAGTAAAGTTCCGGATTATCATCGACCCGCTTTTTGTATGAATAGGCCTATGTTATGTGTCTTGATTTTCCCCGATGTTTAATCAAAAATCCATTACGGTGTGGTGTGACCGTTGGGATTGTGAGTGCACATCCAAATTTGGTGGCATCAAAAGACGAAAAAAGTCGATCCGTCTTTTAAAGTCATTTCTCACAATACCCGACCGGATTTTTACGACGTGTTTTAGATGTAGTAATGATCATCATTACTAAGCTAAACTTTTCTTACTGTTGAAAATGCAACGCAACGGTTATCCTTTTTTCTTCTCTCTCTGGCGGTGCGACTAATTTCAGTATAACCGTCACGAACGTAAAGGAATAGGCCTAGACAATGAACACATGCTACACCTTTTTCACTTGAACCTCAATTCGATAGGTACTATAGATATTTCTAGTTCTGCACAACGATGACAGGGAAGATTGCTCCACGGCACACACGATGGGATCTGAAAGTAAGGGACGCCGCGGGGAACAATCATTTCAAAAGATAAGGACCAAATTTCATAGATCGGTACGTTAAGCAGAAAAACGCAGAGTGATTTGTTGAGCGAAAACTAAGTAACCAATTGCAGTTAATGTGACACTTAGATCATGATAGCTTGGCCTGTGACATTTTCAGTGCTAAGAGAAAAGTACATCAGTGAGTGTGTGGCAGCGGTATGAAATTTGGCCCCAGATCTCAAAAAAGGGGAAGACATGTTGCCTCACCCCAATAACCAAATACTGCCGAAATACTCCCCTTTATTGAGAGGTGCGTCTAGATCACGGCATTATATGAGTAAGAGCCACCCACATGATGATAAGAGAAACTTTATAGGGGGCCCTCCACCCCAAGTCTTCTAGGATTAAGGGATATCACCATGATCAAAGGTCTAGCTATGTTGAAAGAGTGTTAAAACGTAAATATGTCAGTAAAATTAAAGTTTGCTCTTTCAGTTTCTTATGTGCTTGAAACAAAAAATGGATGTCCACAGGAGGTAGGCCTATGCAAACTGTAAGGTAAAGCCGTGTTTCCGAATCGCTTTGACTGCGACTTGAAATAATATCAGTCTACATTAGTCGCTGCAGCTACTACGGTAATTTCAAGCCGCTGCCGAGTGCTAGTGGCGCATACTCTGCCGTGTGGGCTGATAACACACCCGCTGTATTATCACATTTCTCTGCAGTAGTATTATCACGATCGCTCTGCTCTTGAGGGCGCTGTTTCCCGCGAGCTCCGGGTACGGTTCGGGTGGCGTCGGTATCAGTTTGATCGTCATATCAATCTGTCCGTGTGACCATGGACGAGGAGGGCTGTTCGAGCGGGTTAACAATTATCGGCGAAATAAAAATTGACAAAGATGAGTTCATGAGATACCTAAATGGTGAAATTCCGTTCGCCGAATGGACTCAAGGACAAGAGGTAATGTATAACAGAAGCTACCTGCACTTGCAGAACTGTTAAAACCCAGTCTGTCCCATAGAAAGCGATGTCTACCCCTACGTTACCCCCAGAACTGTGACTATCAGACTGTGGGCTCCGACGTCCGGCCCCAAAATTTGTGGGGTCAACCAAAAAAAACCTGAAAAGTGCCGGACTCCCTAACATGACTACTCTCTCATTGTCAGCAGTGTGTCAGGGCTCCAATCTTTTTCTTGTTTTCCTTTCCTTTCAAATGAAAGCTGCGCACTATGATTGGTCACTAGTGCAGATGCTACAACCTTAATAACCCCAGCCAGATGCAGCACAGTGAAAAGGTGAAAAAAGGCATCAGGTGAAAAAAATCTGATGCACTTTGACTTTGGAGCTAGTCCCGTTGAGCAATGTCACTTTTTGGATCTTGTGGTGCGTGGTAGCTACAGACTCCGAGGCTGTTTGACCTCGGGGAGAATTGACCAGCTGAATCTGAATTGACCTGCTGAATTGACCTGTAACAACACTGGGCAGGCAAGCCACTTTGAAAGACGATGCAGATGGATGTGTCTGGCAGGGTTTCTAACAGGCGTTAATAGTGTTAAAGCCAGAAACTCTTTTGTTATTGCCCTCCCAGTTGCTGGATGTCTTTGCCATCGATGACAATGCTCCCGAGTCTGTGGAAACCCAAGGAGAGCAAGATGGGGACATGGGAGAGAATGCCAGCGATGGAAGCGATGACGATGACAAGGGTGATGCAGTGGAATCAGCAGACGAGGATGAAGAGGATGAAGAGGAAGAAGATGATGGAGAGAAAGAGCCAGATGAGAAAGATGAGGAATACTTGCCTCATGGGACGAGGCTGCGGAAAGGTCTGTGTTACGCTTTAGTCTTTACTCGGCGAGCAAGCAGTGTTTTGCTTGAAGTTTAGTCCATCATAAGTCCATCACCAGTAGCATAGTTGCAAGTTTCAAAGTCAGAAGCTATTCAGATAAACTGTGGTAGTGACTTTCCTTTATCAACACTTATCGCCTGTTGCTTAAGTTGTGAGTGAACTTGTGATTTGACTTGTAATTGACTTGTGACCGACTCAGACTACACTGCTATCACTATGCTGTACCTCTTGAAAATGCCCTGTTGGCACTACTTTAACCCTAACCCCCCCAAGGGTTGCTGGCCCTAACCTTCCCCATTCACACAAAGTTAAACACCCCTATGGGACTTTGTGCACAGAGGCTGTTGTTTTTCTGAGGTATTCCAAACCCAATGCAAAAGCCAGCTGTTATGGGCCTACCAGACCTATCCCCACAAAATTAAACACTTTACTACTGTTAATAGGGTTATACCGGTGTCCTCAAAAGTCAAATCGTCAGAGTTCATTACAAAATCATCTAGTATCAAGACAAGTTGCATGCTGTTCAGATGAACTGTAAAATTGGCCATCCTCTTGGTAAATTTCATCCGACTCATGACATTTGACTTGTGATGCTCTTTCACCTTATTCCTGAAAATTTGTGAAGGAAAAGTTGCGGCCTGATTTTTGAGACAACTTTGTGTCATTAGGCGTGGGTCTTAGGGATGACATGCATTTCAACATACATGTACCTATGAGTTAGGCTTAGACTTAGCTCTGTACAAAGAGTCAGATGCAGCCTTAACTTATAGCGTTGTGGTGCCGTATTCAAAGTTTTTTCTGGATCCCATTTCCTTCCATAGTCCTTTTGGTTTTCCAAAAGGAGTGAGCATTGGATTCCTGCGAGTGGCATCCTTTCTGCCCAGTGTACCGGAGGGCCCGTGTAGTCATGAATCCACAAAGCACTGAATCCACATGCGCTGTCATGTTGCCCAAACCTGAGTTCTGCAAGGGTAAAAAATGAAAGTCTTCAGTTGATTCACAGACAATCCTAATGGAGTGACAGTGTTCAGTCCACAATTTGGTTTTATTTATTTGTTTTCTATATTTGTGCACCTTTAGGAAAAGTGGGCCGACCCCGGAAACACAGACCAGAACCTGTTACCCCTAAGAGGCCCCGGGGGCGACCAAGAGGCACAGGAACCAGGAGGCATGGGTTCTCATCCTCACGAGGTGATTAAAATACTTATATGTAGTACCCATACTCAGCTGTGAGTATTACTCGAGTTCTGAGACTGGAGTCATACTCTGCATCAATTTAGAACTCATGCTCATTATTAAGGTCTGCTGGGCTCCGTGCTGTTTTACTCTTTCACGGAGGAAGTGAATTCTAAATAGTAGTACATGCACATATGATCACCAGTGTGTTCTAGCTAGAAACTGAACAGTGTCTGCCCTGATTGACATCACACCAACAGCGCCCTCAGTTGTGCAGAAAAACTCGGACAATTTTAAATGATTTAAAAGTGCACTTTGTAGTACTCCCAACCCACAGAGGATGTTAAGTAGTTTTCATACACTGAGGAAGAGTGTGGAGATGCATGAAAAGTTTACCATTAGAGACATTCATCGTAGGGACCTTTAAACAAACAGAGGACTCGCCCATGGCGCATGAGCTGCGGCTGGGCCGAGAGGAGAAGAGACGGGGCCCCCGCAGCCGCCACAGCCGGGTGCCCAAGCCACTGCGGGGCCTGATGGGGGAGGCTCACCTGTGCTTTGCCCGAGGCAGCCACCAGGAGGCAGCCAAGATGTGCCTGGAGATCATCCGGCAGGTGCCGCGTTGCCCGGACCCCTACCAGCTGTTGGCCATGATCTACGAGGACAAGGAGGACATGGAGAGGTGCCTGCAGGTCTGGATATTATATTTACGTGGGAATGGTTGCGGGCACCCTTTGGCCATGATTAGGGCGCATCCTTAGGCAGACCTCCATGAAGAATTGTTATACAGAGTTGTGCGATCATTTTCCAATCTAATGAGCAAGCAGTCAGAGGTACTTCAAGCAAGCACCTGATATCAATGCTGTTCGTGGGCAGTAAGGTGGACATGCATGCAAGTGACATGGAGAGTGCCCAACCATTTACCAATCAAATTAGCAGGGTTCAATAGTTTCGTATGGGAACAGTTGAGGGCACTCTTTGGCCAATTCAGAATTGGCTTGAGTTGGGCCTAATTGCTGATGTGTGATCGGAGTGTTTTTGTAGTTCCAGAAGAAATTCAATCTTGCATCAAGTCTAGCTTTCACTGGCAAAGGGATCACTGCTTTTGTGTTCTTCCCAGTTTTCCCTGATTGCAGCCCACTTGAGGCCCAGGGACACAGAGGAGTGGACGCGGTGTGCTGAGATGTCCCTGGAGCAAGACGACATCCAGCAAGCCATACGCTGTTACTCAAAAGGTAGAACCCAAGTCGTCAACCCTATTGGGTAATGTACATGTGTGGCCAAGGAAAGCTAACAGTTTGTTGAATCAAACTCAAAACCATGTGCATAATTCTGCACACTTGTGTCCTCAGGCAGGAGTCTTTGCAACCGACTGCTTCTCCCCCACCCTGAAGTGAAAGAACCTGTAAGAGCAGAGATTAGACTTTTGTGCCAAAATAGCAGCACTGCTGATAAATGATAGATTTAGATGTTTTACTGACAGAGTGAACAGGAGTCATAATTTGACAAAGAGATTTTCTGTTTTATCCCCCCCACCTACTCTCATAGCTATCAGGTACAATCCCAAGGAGCTGTCCAATCATCTGGAGAGGATCCATCTGTATGAGCAGGTGAAAGACACCAAGAAGGTGATGGAATGCTACCAGATCATGCTAAAAGCCCTGCCGGACGACCAGGGGAAACAGTACATGCAGCTGGCCAAAGAGCTAGTCAAGGTAAGAAGACTACTTTGGGTAAGAAGACTACTTTGGGTAAGAAGACTACTTTGGGTAAGAAGACTACTTTGGGTAAGAAGACTACTTTGGGTAAGAAGACTACTTTGGGTAAGAAGACTACGTAAGAAGAAGACTACTTTGGGTAAGAAGACTACGTAAGAAGAAGACTACTTTGGATAAGAAGACTACTTTGGGTAAGAAGACTATGTAAGAAGAAGACTACTTTGGGTAAGAAGACTACTTTGGGTAAGAAGACTACGTAAGAAGAAGACTACTTTGGGTAAGAAGACTACTTTGGGTAAGAAGACTACTTTGGGTAAGAAGACTACGTAAGAAGAAGACTACTTTGGGTAAGAAGACTACTTTGGGTAAGAAGACTACGTAAGAAGAAGACTACTTTGGGTAAGAAGACTACTTTGGGTAAGAAGACTACTTTGGGTAAGAAGACTACTTTGGGTAAAAAGACTACTTTGCAGAGGACGAACTGGCTCACAAGCTGATTAACCTTCCAGTCCCTCCAAAACAATGAAAGTAGTATGCAAAAACTAATCCTGGACAACCTAGTCCAGCACCTGGTCCCCTGTTTAAAATGCTCAGTAGATTGCGTTGTTGAACACTTTCCAAAAGTTGTGGATGGCACAGTGGTTCTTGGTTCTTGTCTGTACTTTCAGGCTCACCACCAGAACGGAGACATTGCATCAGCAGTGGACATCATGAATACTGCATTTTCCAAGCATCCAAAGTTGATCAGTTCAGAGGGTAGGAAACTGACTTTTATTTGTATAAGAAACGTCCATTTTGTTTAAGTGACTCCGCCGAACTACAGTACTTCTCAAGGTTTGGCTGTGCAGCCATGGTAATTGGGCATTGTTCAAGGCCAAAATGTGCTCCCGCAAGGTCATCATAAAGAGATAAAACATAAAAACATGGGTCTGAGATTTTCTCATCAGGTGAGCTTTCCAACCTGGATATGTTCACTGAGTAAATAGACACAGCACAGGCTTTGTGTGATGACTGACTTTCACCTGAATGTGCACAAATAGACTTCATATATCATGGGAGAGGAGTGTACATGTATTTCACCATGGTTGCCCGACAGAAAAGGTGCTCTTTTACCTTCCTTTTTCAGAATATTTCCCGTCCTGACAGCAGTGCTCCAGTTCTACTTTCTTCGTGTTCCATCTCTTCTTTTGCATAACCCTCAAGGCCTGTTCATACTTTAGGTTCAGGCGTATGCAAAAACCAAGTGGATTTGATGCCCTGAAATCTTTGCAGCGAATTTCACTTAAGTAGAAATGGGTTCAACTTTTGCAACTCGCAGTGCGAATATTTGATCTGATGTCGCAGAATCACATGCATGCTCGCAATGGTTCCAAATTTGAGCCGGCCTTTAGACTGCTAATTTGTTGCGTGTACTTTTGCTGCAGATGTGAATATGCTGGCTGAGCTGCACATCGCCAGTCGTCAGTACCAACGAGCTCTGCAGGTAATCTCGGACCACTGCGCAGTGGTTCTGCGATCTCAGAGCAGCTGTGACCACCTGGATCTGGAGCAACTCTCGCTGGCTGACCGAGAAACAAGGTGAGGAAATATATCCGAAGACTTGGGAGTCATTCCTGTTTTTTGGGGGATGCTCCACTTTGGGGAACGGAATGTATTCAAGCTGGGAATAGGCAGAGTGTCTCCGTGTGGATCTAGCTGGAAGTATTGGCCCCAACTTGAAGTATCCCCTTACCAGCAACGAAAACACAGGGTCGTGGACAATTCTCCAATCAGGCCAAAACATGCACCCAGCTTAAGCGGCAAGCCCCTACATTTTAACAGAAATGGGTCGAGTTTGCTCAGTACATCCCATGCCAAAGCACACGTGGTAGGTTTCCACCAAGGGACTGTCGTCGATTTGTAAAAAAACCCACCATCTCATGTTCCCGCTGGGATATGATATTTAATGTGACTGAGGATTACTGTGAACTTTTCTGCTGGAAGTCCCAAAACAAACTCACCTCCTGTCTTTTTTGCTCATATTTACTTAGGCAAGACACAATGGAAGTTGAAGTCCCAGAGGGACTACCGATTGACCTTCAGGCCAAACTAGGAGTGTCCTTGATTCACTGCAGGCAATTCCAATCAGCAAAGGTGGGTTACCAGCCAAAACAAGGTTGTTGACCCTGGCCAGATACATGGGATTTTGGTTCCCACAGTCTTTGCAGAATTATTGGGGTTGTTTTCTAAGTGATGGCATGGCATTAGCCTTTTTGAAGCATGGTGGGCACAACAGGAGGGCACTATTTGGAAAGGGTAACTTTGGAGTAAACTGACTTGATTTACCAAAACCAAATGGCACCCTCCTATAGTTTCTGCAATAACTCAAATAGGCTATTTATAGATAAAATGGGTCCACTCTCAGCTCCAGCAAAGTTTCTTTGCAGAAGTGGTTGCAAATGATGTACTTGACTTTGACCACGCCCAACCCAACAAGATGCTGTGTAACTGCTTTTGAGGTTAAAATCCATCTGATTATTATCTCTTACAGGAAGTGCTTTCCTTGTTGTATACAAAGGACCCCAACGACATAGGGGATCTTTACCTGGATGTCGCCGAGGCCTATGTTGACCTGGGTATGTCTCACTGACTATTAATTCAACATATTCATGAGCCACAGAGCTTTTCATTGTCGATAACACGTTTCAAGTACAGTGCCGAGTCCCTCACACACTCCCAGTCTGAAATCCTGGGCCAAATTTTGTGTCTGTGTTCATCATGGAATTGTGTGCCTATTATCACCATTTTGTGCTTGGAGCTCCAGCAAAGAAATTTTGTGCTAGCCCCATCATTACAGAATCCTTCGTTTCAAGATGCATTTCCTGATCATGAGCAAAAATTCCTTGCTGACGAGAAACATGTTTACTGTAAGTGCAGATGTTCCAGTTGTAGGGTTGGCCCTGGTCCACTTCAATTCTGTTACACAGAACTTTTGTTTCAAACAAAAAGCTGTGTCTTTTCATGTTTGGAAATTTGGGTAATTTTTCTTCACCTTGCAATGCTCAGGTTGCTATGACGAGTCTGTGCCATTACTGCAAGCACTAGTTGAAACCAAAAATTACAATTTGGTAAGCTCATTTTCCTTTCAATACATATTTTGCATTTAAACTTAGTTTATTCCAGGACATTTCTGTCTTACCCAGGTGTATTGTCTGCTTTTATCACGTAACACATGTAGTGTATGTTTGACATTTGTTTAACATACCTGTGGATTGAGATTTGAAGCTTTTTATGGTGGAGGTAGCAAGTAAACTAGATAGGTTTGCGGTAGCACCATGGAGAAAGTCTCCTGACGATGGAAAGAGCATACTGTCCAAAACGTTGAGTACCACCGGTTCTTTGCAGAACCCCAAATGCTCAAAATAGAGATGTATCCATGGTGCTACCGCGAACCTATCTAGTTTACATACCTGTGAATTACTAAGAATAATAGTGTTAGGTAATAAAGTGATTGAAAACTATAGTTTACATTCGGAGGAGGAAGAACTATTTATCTTAAGAAGTAAGAACAGAATTCGAGAGAAATATTTTGAAAAAAAATGCCTAGGTGAGATGCTGACGTGGGTCATCGATGTTGAAGGTGAGGAGTCAGATTTTGGTGTCAGAAGTGGGATTCATCATGTTGGTAACTTTCCAGTGTTAGTATTGAGAGCACACATCTTTCCCTTACTAGCCTGCCGTGTGGCTCCGTTATGCCGAGAGTCTGACATCCTTGGGGAAGTTGGAGGAGTCAGCGATGGCCTATCGTCAGGTGCTCCAGAAAGCCCCCGGCCATCTGGATGCCCGAATGGCCCTGTCTACCATTGAGCAGCAACAGGGAAACTCAGACATAGCTCTGGAGCTCCTCTCCATGGGTAGACAAAATATCCCTCACACTCTGCTGTCAAAAAAGTACTATTCAGCTTGAGGATTCTGTGTTGTCTGACTACGGACAACTGCCCAAAACCTACAGTCCCCTTGTTCTATTTTACATCCACTCTAGCTCACAAAAGAAATCTTTTTCAAGATACAGCTGCATTCTTACCGTATTACATACTTTCACATCCTAAACTGTGAATTCATTTTGACCCATGGCTTTGAATGTGTGTTTGGTTTCTGATGCCCACCACTGGACCCTTTACACCTGCCTGCCCAATTTAAACAGAATCATGGTCCAGAAGACTCCTCAGTGTTTTGTCTGCATCTCAGTCGTTGGTTTCTCTTCCTATTTGAGTTTCTGGCAAGAAAGGCACTGCTTGAGTTGTAGATACTACATGACAGCAATATTATAGTTGAGACCACTTAAGACCTTCACAAGACCACACAAGACCTCCTGTCTGAATTCAAGTCACAAGCTATTCAAATGAACTGCAGCAAAAACATTCCTTTGTCATTTTTCACTCTCAGTCTAATACTTGTGATTGGTCTTGAGCTTGGTCTTGTATGTGGTCTTGTGATGGTCTCGACTACAACAGTGCATAACAGGGACAAAAGATTCTACCTTTGCGAGCAACTAACAAGCACTCCCCATATCAGAAATATACAGTGTTTATAGGGACACTTGTTTTAAAAATCTGTAAGGCCTGCAGTATGGGTTGTAAAAAAAATGTAATACCGACTTTGGCCCTGAGTATGAAACCAAATGGGAATGACTTACAATTTCTGTCACTTCTCCTTCAGTTGAAAAGAGGTTAGGGTGGTTTCTGTCTATTTTTTATTTAGACAGTGAGGATGAGGCTGCCGCAGATGCACAGCTCATCTGGCAACGGTCCATGTTGAGGTACTCCAAGGGTCTGCTCAAGGAATTCACTCAAGACAGCCTTCTATTGCTGAATGCCTACCTCAACCAAGCTCCAGACAGAAACGGTAAAATGAGACAGACACACATGGCTCCTAGACTGTCTGAGAATCCTCAGTCACATGAGCGGAACAAAGACCCAATATGGTAGTTTAGAGAAGAATGACTGGAACAGCATTCGAACCTTCACTTTGTGGTATTAAGACTGGTTGTAAGACTCACATGACTTCAGACTCACTTTTCGGGATTGAGTCACAAATGTGTCAGGTGGAGTGGAGAGAAAAGAAAACTTCAAACAGATGGAAATATTTCTTTTTTTGTAGTGCCGAAGCAACTTAAGGGTAATCTTGGTGTCATCAGCCATGCCAACTGGTTCTCTTTGTACTGCAAAACACTGGATGCCCTCATCAAGTTGGGCCAGAGAGAGGTTGCAGAGAATTTCTCCAACACGGTCCTGACGTCCAAGAGATTCACCAGAGACCCTGCACAACGATTGGTAGGATGGGAAAAGTCGAAGACGGAAAATCTTTGGGGCGGGATAAAGGAAAAGTTGTACTTATGCATTGTTTATATTTTTAGACTCGGCATTAATTTGGGGTGTTTTCTAGAAAAACATGAATATATTATTTCCTTTCTTTTTCGTACTAGTTTCTGAGGAAGCTTTGGGAAGGAGGTTTGGGGAATGTAAGGAGTAGGGGAGTAAGTTTTGCTCAGCGGCAACAACATACATGCACATGGGCAAAGTCCATCTTTGCGAGAAACACATTTGTGATTTTAGCATCCTATTTGGAGCTTGGAGAGCTCTAAAATCTGTGATTTCAACAATAATATGTCTGACATAATCCAGTAGGCAGAATATAAATTAGCAGTCTAGGTTGCCCTTTATTTCAGTAAATCTGCCCCCATAAATTGGTATGGATTAAGAAGAGTGTGTAAGCCTGGAAGTCGAGGTTAGTGACAGATGTTTGCCTTCTTTCCATCCGCAGGATGTTGAAGTCATGGGCATCTGTGTCAGTTTCCTGAACTCCAACTACCGAAAAGTCTATGAGGACATGCGGCATATTGTGTCTAAAGTAAGCCGCCAGGAACATCTCCACACAAAGTTACAACTGTATTTGATAGCATAAGTGCCAGCTGGCAATTTGTTTGGCTATGTTTTTCTCAAGGATGACTTAACGTCTTGTCTGTTGGTTTTGGTATTTCTACATATGTATTTTCAAGTGGTGAACATTGTCCATAAGACCGACACAAGACCTCACAAGACCTCAAACCTGAATCCAAGTCACAAGCTGTCTATTTCAACTGCAAACAATGGTTGATTCGTGGTCACTGTTCTTCCTGCGCATGATCTGGTGTGCAGAATGTAGTCAAGACCTCTTCAGATAATCAAAAGACCCCACGAGACCAACACAAGACTTCCACTCTGAATTGAAATCACAGGTTCTTCAAATGCATGGTAGCAAAAGCATTTCTTTGTCATTAATCACCCTGTTACTTTTGACTGGTCTTCAGTCTAGCCTTGTGATTTTTTCATCTACATTACCACTCCATCTCTCCGTTTGGTTTTTGTTCCAGCACCCTAACAGTACTGCTGCCTGGAATCTCTTCAGCTTTGTCACCAACCTAACCAACGACACACGACACCACAAGTTCTGCCTCCGAACTACGCTCAAAGTACGTGAAGTACCAAAAAGGAAAAACAACCCCATAGTCCAGAGCCGCATTAGAAATGTGGTCTGCATTTTTGTCGTAATCTGGATGAGGCTGATACAATTTTTATTGTCGGAAACGGCCATTCAACTATTCAGTGCCAAAGAAATTTAAAAAAATTGTCAAGTTTTACATTGTGGATGTGAGTTGAAATTCCCAACCATTTTTTTTCTGCCAAGTGATTTGGCTGCCAAACCTGAATGAATAAAACAAAAGCTGTGCTGCTACTGCTACAGAGTTAAGTTCAACTGAACTATACAGTCAAAACAGGGAATCATTTTCTGCCCCAGAAAAAATACTGAGGATCAAAAGATTTCGGAAACAGGCTCTGTATTAATCTAGTCACTTTCTTTCTCAGAAACCGTTTCTTAAGAATTTTTTTTTTCATCCAGAAACTACACAACAACTTTGCCCTCTGCATCCTGAATGGTCACAATGCTATGGTTAGTGGTACTTTCAAGAATGCCATCGGGGAGTACACCAGGGGCTTCCGTCAGAAGCCTGATGACCCCTTCCTGACCTTCATGATTGGTATCTCCATCTGCCACATTGCTTGCCAGAAGTACACCACCAAGAGACACTCGCTGATTGTGCAGGTGGGTGGGCAGGCTTTATAGTCATGAAAACAGTGGAAGTCATAAATGTACCGCTCTCACCTTACAGTTATAATCATAAAGTTATAATCACTGCTGTACATTTGGGCAACTGTATCTGCCCCTCACCAAGACAGCAGTTCATGTTCCAACCGTATCATACTCAAAAAAAAAAAGTTAAGGACCACTTTTTACTTAACTTGTATTTTTTTCCAACCAATGAGTGGGGTGTAGTTCTTTCATTTTTTGTTTGTCTGGATGGTGTTCTTATTGGAATAAATTTTTTTTTAAATGTTTCAAAACGTCAGATGCACATTTTCGGCCGTAAAATATCTCATACACAAAATAAAAAAGTGGTCCTTAACTTTTTTGAGTAGTGTAGTTACATATGCATGTTGGACATCTATGCACGTCAGATATTGTGGCCATGATTGAGTCAGAACACCATGGATGGTATCTAATCCCACAAATATCCATTACCATATGCCATGGTTGAATGGCAAAGCTGGCAAACCTACTGGTTGAGTATTTTGTGGTCATCCCTTCTGGTGAGCCTTGTGATATATGTTTCCACAAGGAAGGATCTTAGCACAGAACCTCACAATGTTTTCAATATTTTCCCCTGGCTAGGCTTTTGCATTTCTTAAGAGATATGAGGAGTACAGAGGTGTAAGTCAGGAGACATGTTACAATATCGGCCGAGCTCTTCACGAAGTAGGTACGTTGTTAGGCAACATCAGTTGTACTCGGCCAGGTTTTCTTAACTGAAGATTCTACAGAATTGCACCCTTCATAACACTTTGTGTACATGTTTTTTAGGAATGTCATTTCTCCAACAGTTCCTTTTAGGCTGTACTTTTCTCAGTTTGAAAAATTGAAGTGATCTTTAAAATGCCAAAAATGCTGTATTCTGTAAGCCAGAAAATATTGATTAAATTGTCACTTTGACGCTTTTACAGGGATGAAATGTGTACATTTCTTCCCGGTTTATATCTTTAAATTGTGGTGGAAAAGCTTATATGGGAATTTTAGATCATGAACCAGTTTTTGCAACAAAGTATTGAAACTTTCCCATGTTTTCCACAACTGCAGGTTTGCTTCATATGGCTCTCCACTACTACCATAAAGGCCTGGATCTACCACAATCTAGTGATGACCCAAGATTTGACCTCCGCTGTGAGCTAGCCTTCAATTTGTCACTGATCTACAGGCAAAGTGGCAATGAGGAGATGGCCATAGAGATACTGAGCAAAAGTGTCATATGACATGTGCATGGCAAACATGCAGTAGCGTCATATGACGAATGTATGACAAAAAGGCAGATCAAATGGGAAGTGTCATATGACAAATGCTCGTCAAATGGCCACGTGTCATACATCAAGTGCATGGCAAAAAAAGCTGCAGCATCATTTGACAAAGTACAGCAGTGGCCAATATCAGCATATGACAAGTGCAAAGCAAACTTGCAATAGTATCTTTACTTGTGCACAAGCGGAAACCACTACAGTGCGGGCAGTCATTGCAATCCCAAATCTGAATCAGTAATCATAAGATTTTGACTGCAGGCGTGTCAGGACAAGCTCGCGATGCCCCTGTGCATCAGTGTATCAATCCAAACACTGCTGCCATCTCAGAACTGGCACTGTAGATCTTTTGGTGGGATCATAAGCCACATTGACAAGTAGTATCACCTGTCTATTTAACCTGACGTGCTCTCTAAGTAGACACCTTAAAACCAAGCAACAGAAAGGAAGAAGAACCATCAAGTAAACCACCAGTGTGATCTTGTTAATGATACCGTTTATTGGCACAAATTCATTTCGATACAGAGTAACAAAAATCTAGGAGCACTTTTATTTTTGGACATCAAACGCTGTAGCTGACAACACTTTAGCATTGCTTGTACATTGTTTGAAGTATAGTCATTCCAGCTACCTTACAGTCATTTGTTTTGGGACATAACAGTGACAAACATGTAAATAAACCCAACTATTTTTGTAAAAAGAGCAATAAATATAAAAAAAACCCAGGCTGTTTCAGTAACGGTGGTTAAGGTAGGAGAGGGTAACTTTGGCAACTTTAATACAGTCACACCTCATCAATAAGGGGTCCCTCAGACTCTGCTTATTACCTTGTTATAACAGAAGCCTTATACTTTCAGGAATTAAAAAAATGAAGAACAAAGGACCGACATTTCCTTTCCTTATAAGCAGATGGTTATATTTTAATAGTGCCATTAATAGCAAGGTTTGACTGTATTCCCAGATCCCTGTTAAATTTTGCTGATTAACATCTCGTTATTTGGGCCAAACTTTCACACCCTGGGCCAGATAATGCATTGTCTGGATTTGAAAGTTAATACATTAGGATATTATCTTTACATTTTTAACAAATGAAGTCCAAGGCATGTTTCTTACAAATTCCATACTCAAATGGAATTACATGTTCTGACATGTTGCACGATTAGGTTTGTGAAAATGGATGCCCCAAAAGTCTATTTATAAACTGACCATTTCTGTGTTGACTTTGATACAAATAAATTTGCCGTGATTACAAAATTGTAAAATAACCTTTTTGGGGGGGGGTGGGGCTGCCATAAAGTTAAGGAAAACACATATTCTCCGATTTTATCTGTTCAAATAAATATGTGGGCTTAACAACATGTATTGTTTGGCATGCACAAGGGTTTATCCACTACCAGAAAAGGGCAACACTTCCCTTTGTTTTCTCCAAATGATGCAATCTACATTCAGAATTTGCATCTTGGCATGAATAGAAAAAGCCCTTTAAGCTTGTTATAGTTGAGCTCTGAAGACAAATGACAATATGTTCTATGCTTTCATGTTTAATTGAACAGATAAAAACGGAGAAAACATGTTTTCCTGAGAGGTGCTCTTTAATACACGAATAGCCTGCTAGAAAACTATGTTAATCCTGCCCTTTCAAGTGGTACTGTTGGGTGGTTTGGATGGAACTGTCAAAACAAAATTTGTTCCTTGTTTCGTTTAATTAGTATATTCAAGAACTACAACTGCAGAATTTGACATAGGAGCAATGCAAAGGATCTTACCTCTGACACTGTGACTCAGTTTCTTTATGATAGTCCCAGTAGACACCTTAGCCTATTGTACACTACCCCAGTGGAAAAAAAAAACCTTTAACAGGGGGCCCATGCCTTGCTGGAGGCCAATGGTCCAATTTCGATATTCAACCAGATACAGGGATGCGAGTGGGTAGTCAAAAAAGGGTTACGTAGAATGACGTGTGTCATATGCATATCATAATATACAACATTACTTAAGATCGCTCAGGATGCCCAAAATATGTACTGTACACTTGGGTGTACAGGCATGCATGGCATACATAGTGTGGACCTCAGCACAAAAAACGTCCACATAATGTAGGGTGCGACAGCATTCTGTGGACTCGCACACGTCCACAAAATGTTTTCCCCTCTCTGAAAAACAATTTCAGAGGCATTTTTGGGGTCAAGGTTATCTGTGGCAAAATGAAGAGGAACAGTCCAGGGAAACATCATAAAAAATCCAGCTTGAAGGAGTTATCCTAGTTGGAGAAAAAGGAGCATTTTTCTCAAGTTTCCTTAACCACAGGAGAACAAGGTGATGTCCACACTTTGTACATGTATGACATGTACAACCCACAACTTAATTTATGCTTAAAAGTATAAATATTTATGATATGCATATAACACACGACTTTCTACGTGACCACCTTTTCCGAGTAACAATGTGAGTGGGCTCTGACCTTTTGCCCAAGATTTCAGGTACTCAGGAAAAGCTGTCCATGATATCTTCAACTCTTTTTAAGGGGGGGGGGGAAATCAGGCTATAGACCCTTATCATTGGGCAGCCATTCAAAGTAACGTAACCAAACTGAGTCTGGAAGGAGAAATAGTCTGTTCCCTTTTATCAATATGCAAAGTTGTATTGATATTGCCAATGGGTCTACAAGAACAAGACAAACAGGGTAGCATCATGATAAAGGTCTGTTCCGCCTGGACTTGCATCCCTGCAGAAATTTACCGAAATGTGGACCTGGCAAGGTCATCCAAGGTCAATTTTACAGCTCCATTGTCAACAGTGAGGCAACAATTTACGCAGTGCAGAGCAGCCAGCGTCAGTTATGAACCAGAATCACATTTTAGCAATGCAAGATACTAGCAATATACAACATACTAGAGAGCCAGAAAATTTACCAAAAAACCTGGGGACTTCAAAGCACACACAAGGTGGCTTTACAAGTGGCAATGTGTGCAGGAATTGAAGAGAGGTGGAGAAAAAAAAGAGCAGCCCACTTCTCTTTTCTTTGTGCAAGTGCCATTAGCCGATGGAACATTTGGGGCAAAACATACTTTTAGTACAAATACACAAGAAGAGTCAAAAATATCCTAGGACACATAAATAACACTTCAATTTGATTTGAAATCTTAGGCATCTGAGTAACCTCCAGATGTTGGCCCACAGTTGGGTAATCTTTCTATGCATAAATGCAAACAATTCTATAGACGTAAACAATTTGTATGGTAACAGAAACCTGTAAATATTGAAATAAAATTCTTGATTTTCCATCATTACAATCTCAATGCATAAATTCAGGGTTGACGCATGGATTTCGCAATCACATTTAACTTTGTTTTGAACAAATGGTGGGATAAGAAGACAGGAACACCTCAACAAGCTACCCTACATTGCAAGTTGAACTTTGCACTTAATTTGAAAAAAAAAATAAAAAATTCATTTCTCATCCCTATACGTCAATTTCCCAGCAGGTTCCTTAGATGAGCTCTTTTGCTATTCACGAGCTCAACGTATTTATTATATGCACCAGGTTGCACCCTACTCGAATCAAAACGCTGCATGTCCAGCGAGGACAGCTTTGAAGGCCAATTCATATTCAATACAGACAAAGCTTTCCAGTCCAATGCTTTGTCCAGAGGATGTCTACTTGATCGCTTGCAAGTGTCCAGAAATGGGATAGCAGTGCCCCTAGCGTGTTGACTGCCTACATATACCTAGGGCCATTCTGTGCATAAGTTAAGAAAATTGATTCCCATGATGGCTTAAGAAAATGAAGGTATGCGACCACATATACGTGGTTTCAATATTCTAAGGGGGGAAGGAAAGGGGCACAAAGTAAAAAACTAAGCATACAAAACTCTTGGTTTTTTTATCAGTGTCTTACACCAGCTGGGTATCCTAAAATTCAAAGGGGTGCATTAACTATTGAACACTGATTTCGGTAGCCAACAAGATGGGCAGACACTTTAACTTAAAAGTTGTGACAAGAAATTGTTATTTGTTCAAAAATCAGATTCTCTGTGAATGATTAACTATACATTATATTTACACAGTACACACACACATAAGTGCAAACTCTGCCGTATGCACAGGTTATTAAGTCTATCTAAGACACAACTCAGAATGGAAGGCTTGGCCTCCCAAAGGAGCTAGGCCCAAGTTCACGGTGTTGCCTTCTCCAGAAAAAGTTCCACACTACGAGCAGCTGGCAGGAAATTAATGCTTTTATATTTTAATAGTTCTGTTTCCAGTGTTTTCAACAACCAATAACATACTGGAGTCAGTGTGTTGATGCCGTCATGGGATGTGTAATGCCCATGGCCAGACTAGTTTACTAGAACCAGTTTCCAAAAAGACAGTAAATGGCCTCTGTTTGGCAGGTTTTACTATCCTAAAATACTAAATGAGAAAGCCATGTTTCTTTGAACTGAATGACAGTCTGCTGTCCAGGAGTGCATGAACCGACCTCCTGTTTCAGCTGGCACAGTGTGGTCTCGAAACTGGATCATTTGCCAATGGTCAGTTGCTTTTGACAGATGTCAGAATGCTGACAAATACTGACAGAATGGCAAAAACTGTTGATGGGTGGCAGAATGTTGAAAAATAGTGACAGAATGGCAAAAAACTGCATGGATGTCAGAATGGAAAAGAAAACGGATGTCAGAATACCGACAAACAGTGACAGAATGGCAAAACACTTGATGGATGGATGTCAGAATATTGACAAACAGTGACAGAATGGCAAAACACTTGATGGATGTCAGAATACTGACAAACAGTGACAGAATGGCAAAACACTTGATGGATGTCAGAATGCTGACACTGCCAGAATGCCCTCCCCCTAAAGAAACTGTCAATTTTCTTAATCTTAGCCATAACATTTGCCTCCTAGTTTTTTTGGCCGAGCAGGAGGAAACATGGCCCATCTCATACTACTCCCTACTTTACTCCTAGCTTCCAGTCTCCATCGAAGTAACACTGGCTCTTGCAGCAAACACTCTTCCTCGCAGCATTATGATTTTCAGCACTGCCCTATGCACGGATTTCAACAAATGACAGCACCCTATGTCCAGCCATGTTCATAAACTGGCCTTGAAAAAAAAAAGAGAGTCCATTTTACCAGTAACGTTAAGCTATTAGTGATAATGGCTCACATGTACATCTACTCGTGTTGTAGCAAAGGCGCAAATGGTCACATTACACAAATATAAAAAACAACATGCCCTCTGCCTAAATAAAAGTACCACTCCTGTGGCCAAAGACATCTTTAAATTAAGATATTTGTTCTTGTCTACATTAAAACTGGAGAAAAGCCTCGAGCTAAAGAATGCACAGGCACTTCCAAACCACAGCAGTATTTTTTCTTAACTGCTTAGCTGACACAAGTTCATCCAGGATACTTGGCCACTGCGGATGTGTAATCACAAGTACTGGTATGCACACACATGTACAGTAACTGGAGCCTACATGCCCCTTTGTGTTAGGTTTGATGAAGAGCCTACCAACTCAACTGACATTTTGTGCCAAATTAGCTGGAATGATTATGAAACACCGGAACAGGCTTCCTCATCAAATCCCATCCCTTGTGAACACGCTGTGCCTCCAAACATTTGTTTTCCAGATGGCATGCCTTGATAGGAGGAATGGAATTTCCATTCTTACAGAGTAAATTATTCCACCTTTTGAACAGGTCCTTTGAAAGGGCATAAGACATCAATGTCAGTGGGATATTTTGCGCCTTAGGAGGTGGAATGAACCAAACATACTCCAAGTCCTACACATTATCCATGAATTCCCTCTCAACATCCATGCGTTCCCATGGATAGGTTTCTGGATCAACCTTGACACAACCTTGCCTGGTTTGAGTATTTTTTCTTGTCTCGTATCATTATGTTCTGACAATTGTTTTTTAAAGAAATAATTGTGGGGCCCTTTGTTTTGGACAATCTACACAAACAAGTAAAGGCTGTCCAAGGCCAAAAACAAAGTTGATTGCCATGGCAAAAATCTCCTTCCTACAAGCATTGAGGGAAATCTCTGAAATAAATTGACATGAAACATTGTACCTGTACCAAAGAAAATTGCTCATGTTCTCTGAAGTTAAATGAGTACCTTCCACAAAAAAAAAAATGACAAAGCTGGAACACAGTGTTTGGAAAGAAACAATAAATGAAGGACCTACGCTAGAAAGCCTAATGCAGTCAGGAATCACCCGACAGCTACACACTCACTGCTTCCCACATTTCATCAGTCCTCGGAGCAAAGCGACAGGAAAAATCAGCCTTTCATCCATTGCGCCCAACAGAAAAAAATTTAGAACAGACCAACGGTCTCAAGCATTCTAGCTTGAAGCTGAATGATGAGAATGACAATACCACGGTGGATCACAGAAGCCAGGGACGCTGTACTGAAGACTGCGTATCTCACGATTTGTGTCCTCTATAAACCAGATGACTGGTGACATCCATTTAAATCAATCCCATACTGGAATGCATCATTTTATGGCAGCCTGTGACTACAAGCCACAGCCAAAAGTTGTCCTCTGCCGAAGAATTCAACTCTGATCACTTCTGAAAGTGGTCAGGATATCAATTCAAAGTGTTTGGCTTTTGTCAGAGGTATTCCTTCACAAGAATAGGATTCCAGGTCAAAAAGTCATGCAGTTGTGAGAAATTTAAAATGTACGCATCCGGAATCACCGATTACCTTGACAAATCCAAGGTTGATGTGGCAAAATGATATCTGGTGTCAGGGAATTGAGATAACGTGATGCACTGGCATCATGTGATTTGACAGGAGATCTTACACCAAGATGATCTAGCATCAGCTGATCCAACATGAAGCAGTCTCACATCAGGTGATCTATTATGGCATCAGGTGTTCTGATGTCAGGTGATCTGGCATCAGGCGATACAAAATGTAGCAATATGGCACTGGATTGTCTACGATTAGATAATCTGGCTTCTGGTGATCCAGCATAAAGTGATCCAGCATGACGTCACAGGGCACCAGGTGATCCAACATCAGCATCTGGTGATCTTGCATCAGGTGATCTAGAATCAAGTGATTTAGTATCATGTGACCTAGCACCCAACGATGCAGAACATCAGGTGATCCAGAACAAGCTGATCTACAGGTAATTAAACATTAGGTGATCTGGCATCAACTGATGCAGCATCAGCTGATCCAGCAATGTGATCTCAGATCAGCTATTGGTATCCACGTGACGTGTATACTATCTTTCCTCCCGTTTTTTCTTTTCTTTTTCCCTTGAGAAATCACCAACTTAAAGATAGGGCCAAACATTCAGCCCATAGAGGGCTGCATTTGGCCATTTCTGCACTGTACACACTTTTTATTGATGGCTGCGTGACATCACTTCCATACGCAGTGGTGATCGCCTGCTTCCACCAATGATTTCCTTCCAACAAAAGTGCTGAAGTTTTCAGTATCCACATCCTTTCCATCCTTGCAACAGTAAAACTCTAACAGTCAAGTTCGGATGGAAAAGAAAAAATTGCCTGTCCAAAAGCCACAGCTTTCCACTATTTAGCCCAACTCTTCCTTTCTCTTTAATTGCTTGCTGGAGGCGTCTCAGGATTCCCTTCAATTCGAGGATCTGACGGTTCTGGTGAACCTTTGTGAAGAAACGAGGAAAAATCATAACTTTCAGAGTTAAATGATGGGGTTTTTGTTGCAGCCCATGTAAGAATGCAGGCTCAAACCAAAGCCTAGAATAACCTAAATACATCTATATAGCCTGCTTCCTCCGCAAACAGTTTTTTCAGTTCCAAGATAAAGAGCACATATGGCAAACACAGCAAAGAAATCCAGATTTGTACAGTCATTCTAAGCCAGGGATGACACCAACCTTTCACAAAAAAAAGGTTAAACTGGAAGAACTAAGTGCAGAGCTCATTAGATTTACAGCATGGATCAAAGGAAGACGTCATCCTCCAGATACTTTCTGCAGCAATCTACTCCTTTTCTGGGACATCCTATGCAAAACATATTGTAAGGGGAATAAAAATAAAAAAAAACAAATCATGTCTGTCATCAGAACTCACTTCTGTCTGTGAGGGCCGAGTTTGACTGCGAGACAGAATCGTCACTATCGACTGATACAACAGGGAGTGTCGACACTTGAGTAATCTGTTTGCCATCACCGCTGTCATCATCTTCATCTTTGCCTGCCGTCTCCTCCTCCTCTTCAGCTTTTGCTCCGCCCTCCTCTTTGGCTCTCTCAGCTTGCTGCTGCTCGTTGTACTTCAGTTCCTGCACCCTGTATTCGATGGCCCTGTAGATCTGCTCCGCATCTTTTGGGGAGGCCTGTCAGCAATGTGTGGCAAGAGCATGTTTTAAGAGGGAGTTTGAGAAGAAGTCTGAATTTGCTTCACTTTAACAACCTGTCAAAAGTAGCATAACAGTGGCTTTGGTGTGCTGTGCAGGACTGCCAACAACAAGAACTTGCTTCCAAACCCTTGTTTAAGTTTGGAGATTACTTTTTCTGAGAGGAAGTCTTACAAAGGGAAGTAGTAAGGTCACAGTGAAGCTGAATAACTTACAGAGACAAGGAAAACTCTAATGCTGTCACTCTCGCCATCCCTCGCCGACAGGCGTATATTCTTTGGTGAGGCCTTTTCTATTGTCATCCCACTCCAGATCTTGGTGTTCAGGACGACGCGAAGACTCCCTTGTGTGCGCATCACTAAGAATCAAAGACGACAATGTTTAATATTCAAACTTCACTGAAAGTCCCCTCTTCTCCAAACAAGATGAGCCAGTATTTTCTGCAAACACAAGATGAACTACACACTTCCATGCTCACACTTTCATATGAGGTGTCATGTAGAAAACCAATGTTAACGTCCAGCATGTGTCTATGGTGTAAGCTTCAGAAACTACATAAGACAATGCATCTAGGTCTTGGCAAGTTGTCCTTAAAGAACGGTATGAGAGGACAATAGGTCGTCAGTTGGGAAAACTTCCTCCGTTACAAACCTTGCTCAAATGAACAAAAATAGTGCAATGAAGTTTTTCAAACTTTGAAGTGAAAGTATGCCAGACCTCTGGCTTCATGCTCAGCACTTATGCAATAAGCAATAAAAAGAGGGAGCATATGATGCAATAATGACTGCTTCACACTTTATTCAAATGGAAAGCAAAATTTAACAGGCGACATTCAAGATCAGCTTGTGCAGATCTGCAACTTGTCCAACATGCGTCACTGACACTGATTAATTTACCTTGGAATACGCCACTTCACAATAGTGCGCCACCAAGAGTTTGCAACGCGTTGGCCAATCACAATGCGCGAAATCTGTCGACCCAATGCACGTTTGGAAATGGTCAACAAATTTTGCGCGTTATGATCGGTCAGAGCATTGCAAACTCTTGGTGGCGCACTATTGTGAATCGCCCGTATTATGAACTAATACACAAAGACGCCTTTACCAGAGTGGTATCGCATCGACATGCACGTACTTTAACCTGTGGCGCATATTATTTTAGGTAATTCACAACACCCTACTGACTGAAGAGGCACCTCGTGTATACAACCCGCTTGCTGACATGGCGCTACTGCGGTAAATGGCTTCCAATTCTGGTATCAAGTTAATATATATTTAGTTGAGTTCTCAAACCTACCTAGTCTGGACTGGAGTGAGGACTGCTCCGATGATGCCGGCACCTGGTCATTGAGTCGTAGTAAGCCCCGGCCGCGTTCCTGCCAGCTGTGCTTCTCAGCATCAAAGACAAAGAGTTTACACTGGGCCTACAGGAGAGAGAAAGACATTCAACATGATATCACAAAGCAAAAACCTGGTGTACCTTCCCAGTGATGTCTTTAATACTGCATGCATCAGTGACACGGGGCATGCTGCAATTTGAGACAAGCCGGACCACTTAATTCTCTAATGAGTTCTTTCAAAGACATAAAAGTCCTTACAAAAATCTACTATTCTGTATTTTGGATCAGCCTAAAATGCTAGGAATATTGCTGGTTCCCACGGACTTTGAATGACCCATAATCCAAAACAGAGCCTCCCAAACAGAACAAAAAAATCCAAGTTTTCTCAACCTTGTTGAGATTATAGTGCTTTCAACAATCAATAACCCTGCCTAACCTCTGACCAAGCACTGACCTGGAAGACATTCTCTTCATCTTCCTCCCCCGTCCTGCTGGTCACCTCCTCAAACGTCACCTCCGAGCTCTTCTTGGCTTTTTCGTAGGCGCTAGCACTCTCTAGGAGCGACTTGCCAGTTGTCTCTGGCAAAGATGCACGCAAGCAAAGCAAATGGATCCTCATCAAGCGTTTTCCAAAAGCCGGTTTGAACCGAGCCAGGGAATAAAAGTACTTGTGACCATTAGCTAGACAGTTTTCTATGCTTGCATGTCTCCACTTTAAAGACCTGGAAGAGTGCATGCTGAGGCTGGGTTGATTACCGTGTGCGCAATGACAATAAATAGAAGGTCACTTATAAGAACAATTTCTGAAGAACTCCCTCCATCTTAAATTAATATTTGTGCTTTTTCCCTTTGTTTGTACTGCTGATACAATCTCACATACATTGATAATCTCGATGATGTTCAACATACCTTGTGATTTCAGCGGGGAAGTGTCGTCAGGTGGAGAAGCCTGTAAAATATATCATTGCAACATGTCAATACGATCATACAAGCGATCTGAAAGCTTATCATAACATAAAAAGAACACAGGGACAGTTGTGAAACTTTAAGACAATATCACAAACAGTATTGTACTTCAGCCCATCACAAGTCTTTTCAGAAGTCCATTCACAAGACCAGTCTTAGGTAACAGGGTTAACAGTGACAAATGAATGCTTTTGTCACAGCTCATTTGAATAGCTGGTAAACTGGCTTAAGACCAGTGCAGCATATATCTGTGACAATTTCTCCTATCTTTAAACTTAAGTCTTAAACTTAAGATAGCAAAGGATAAACACTGTAAAAGGAAAATGATCTCTGGTAAAAAAAAATCTGAAAACGGGGGAAGAGGAGACCAAGTGCCCCCATTTGGGACCGTAATGCAGTGGTAGGGCTCCGGTGTCCTTATCCTCCGAAAACCTTCTGGTGACTATGAAGAATTTGTTTGGGCAGAAAACAAAAATGCATGACCCATACCTGAGCAGAAAATGATAGGCTAGTCTGGCTACCAAACTGAGCTGAAGTGCCTCCCTGTGATTCCTTTTCCGTCTGCTGTGGGCTCTGTATAAAGAGACACAAATGAGCAAAGTTAAAACATGGGGATAATATTCTGTATCAACCCTCTTCATAGGTAGCATTCTACTAGGGAGAAAGACAAAAAGAGCTAGTTGGTAAATTCAACGGATCGCAATCTTATGGTATGTCATTTTACAAGAAGATCTTTTGGACTTGAACGGCATTCTGCTTCTGACACCTATGTTACTGTCAAAATTGGGAGCAAATATTGAGCATTTTTTTTTTCAGTAGGCTAGTTTCAAAGTACACAGACAGAATTTGACAAAAGCTAAATGGTATTGGTGGTATGGCCTTTATTCAAACATACATGCCTTACAAAAGAAAGACTGTGCAATTATTCTACAGATGCAAGATGCTGTAACAACTCTACCATGCTCAGGAGCATTTCTCTAAAGAGAAGACTCCTACTTTGTGCACATTCAATTGAAAACTGCACTCAAAACCCACATAGGTGGAAAATGATGCATCCTTCACTGGCTTTCAAAAGTGGGCTAACTATCACCACTTATAGTTCACAGTCTGTCAGAAGTCCCCACTCTAGAGACAGTCTGAGACAGTTTGTCCAAGGTCGAGCTGTATTACAGTATTTTCGGAGGAGTAGGTTCAAGAGAATCAGTGAAATACTCACTACCACTCTTTCATCCATGTTCTGACCGAAGACGAATGAGTTGCCAGAGTTGCTTAGTCCCTTCGGGCTCTCAACACCTTCTTCTTTACTGTTGCTGACAATAAAGCCAAGGAACATTTATACCACATTTCAGAAGTCTGGATACAAGACAATTTTTATATGTATATATTCTTCGGTGTTTTTTTTATTAAAAAAATGACACACGGAAGTTTAAAAACTAAATTGCACGCCTTTCGCAAAAATAAAATAATAATTGTTTATTATTTACCATAAGTAAATATCCCAATATGAACCGGATATATTCCGATCAAGTCACTAGGTGGGTGGTAGCTTTCATAAGCAGGCAGACTGTAATATTTCCAGTGGTAGCAGAGAAATTCTGACAACAGCCTAATGCTTGGGGTATGCCGCACTCTTGGATACCCGGAACTGACGTGGTCATAGGCATGTGCTTGGGACCTATTACAAACATGTCCGGTTATGCTCCTTGAGCAAGAGACGTGTACCCAAGGGCACAGTCAGCCTGTTTCATTCCCTACCGACCCACCTGCTGTCCACTTTAGCAAACTGCAGGAAGTAGTTCTCGTTTGTGGTGCCATTGTGGTCAGGCTTCTTGGCAAAGCCGACGTTGGCATTGGAGAAGCTGCCAAACACCCCGAAGCCCCTGTCCCTGTCAGTCTCGCTGGCGGAGAGCTTGATGAAGAAGTTCATCTTGGGTTTGCCGTTGGCGGTGCTGGACTCTGTGCCGCCATCCCCCTTTGTGGGAGTTTCTGTGGTGTCTGTGGAGGCGGAGGAGGAGGAAACTTCAACCGAACCATCCTCTGGGTTCCTCTGTTTCCCATCTGTGAACAAGATTGAAAAATCATCAGATTACAAACTCCATCCTTAATGAATACATGGCCTTGTTCTTAGTTTAAAAGTTAAGATCTATACCATCTGCAATGTTTTTCTGCTGTAGCACCATTTTGAAACTTATGCCAACTCAGAGGCTACCATTCGGGATCCAAATTTTAGAACAAATGAAGGTACAAGAATCCTGAGTCTGACAGTTTAAGGTGACATTTGAGAAAAGGCTTCTCATCCAGACGGTCACCTTTTCTATGTCAGGGACAACATAATGTTCTCTTTTTATAATGTATTTAACGCTTGAGGCAAAATCTGGTGTCACTTTCTTGATCAAACTGGTGTGTTGTAGAAGATTCTAAATAACAGATTTCAAAGAACGTCCCTGAAACCAGGCTTGAGTAAATGTACAATAGCCAAATTAATATGAAATATTAACATTTCAAAGAAAAACATGAAGGAAAACTTAACAATGCAAAGTGACTCTTATGAAAGCTGCCTTAAAATAAATGGTGGTTTGAGATGGCAACATCACAATGTTAGCAGGAAAAAACCAAGATTTTTGTTATAATGCTGAAGAGAAAGAGGCGATGCAGTATTATACCAAGTGCATTTCAACACCCCCAATAAACCAGTCACTGAAAAACCCAATGTTTAATCACGTCAGAATTTCAAACACTAAAAGAACATGATGGCTAAACAACACGCTTTATTTCATGGTAATCATCTTCGAAGCCAGTGCCAAAGAAAATTGCAACAGATCAGTAGACTGTAACTTCCATGCACTGCTACATAACACTGGCTTGTGATTGTGAATATATAAAAAAAAAAACCTAGAAAATTTGAAATGTATAAAATAAAACAATGAAAACCACTTTAAAAGAGCACAGTCCAACTGACTTGCTTCAAGATTGCATTCCAAAAATTGAAGCACAAAAAAAGAATTTCTTTTAAGCATGGCAAGAAGACAAGGTATACACAGGACACATCCATGCATCAGCTGCACAGCCAAATGGGTGCACTTTTCAGAGGGGCAGGTACATGTAAATGACTGCTATTAATTCTGCACAGTTCCTATTGATCTGCTCTACACTTTTTAACTTTGTCCAAAGGATTGATAAGAAATCTGAGGGTATTTCAACACTGGGTGGTTTTTCCTTTGCTGACATTACAGTTTTCATCTGTTTATAGAGCTACTGCTAAGTAAGTGGAGTGGCAAGACAGATGAGGTTTTGCTTGCAACACACAATGTATCACTCAGGTTAAAACATAAAATTGCTTGTGGTTTTAGTTTTAGTTACACGTACGTAACCGGACCCAGCTCATGTACAAATATCTCTCATTGGACACCATCTTTGCAGGAAAATTACAAATGCGTATACAACGCCAACAAATGCGCGTGTGCGCAATGTGCAAAACTCGCACGCGTGTTGGTCCAAATGTGTACAGCACAGTCATGACAATTGCAGTAAAAAATGCCGATGCACATGGTGATCTGCAGGAAGTGATGTCCTTTGAGAGAGACCTACATGTATACACATACATGTACAAGTGAACAGAAAGTATCCTTTTGGAGTAGTGCTCATTTTTGACACAGAGATGCGTCGAGGCATTTCTGTTCCACACACATCAAAAATGCTGCATGTGTCTGCCATCTGAGAGCTTCAATGAGCCACTGTATATGCACAGTAAAGTGTGTTGTCGTGCAGTGGCACTGCAAATTCAGTTGACATGTGGTCTTGCCACACTTGCATTCACTCCCCACTAATCCACATTACACGCTCTGCTCATGAAACAGCGCCCTCATGTGAAAAATGTCCTTCCATGGCGCTCTCTTGAGAAAGCCACGACACCGCCTCCAGGACCTGCAGAATTCACTGGCTGTCTCATCCTCTGCTTTTCTAGGTATGCACTCTGCATACAGGTGTGATTTGGCTTCAGCAAAAAAATGACAAAGCGTGCAAGCGGAAATGGGGTGGACCAAGAAAAACAGTGACATCTGTTATGAAAGGGAAAACGAAAGCGTTCACAGGGTGTAAACCTGATTTTATTAGATGATTCTTTCAAGTGATTACCCACTAGCACACAGGTGAGCATCCCTAGTACCATTTCCAATTTTACTTTAATAACACTGTGTGCAAGACCCAAAAAAACTTTGTGATTTTTTTTTGTTTCCTTGAGAAATGACTACCAATTTTTTTAGGAGTTTTCTGTTCACATTTCCAATATACATATCACAATTCATTTATTGCCGATCTACTAGGTACTGTTACATGAAAGATTCTGTGATAGTATATCCCCCCCATTTTTTTCGGTCACTGGAAATATCTTGAATATGTGGCTCTTAGTCTGGGAACTGATGACAAAAATTAACAAAGGAAAATAAAAGCATGCCAAATAAGAACACCATGATATGGGGATGCACATGCTATGATCTCCCTTTTTTTCTTCTTTTTTTTTTGAGGGATGGTCTTTTTCCAGGCAGGGCATGGTGTTCCCTTACCTTTCCCATTCCATTGAGAAAAGGAAGAGGAGGTATGGTGTGAGGAAGCTTTTAATTTGAATGCTCCTCCAGTGGCAACTGAAAGGAAAAGATGGGGGAGAAAGGATGAGGTTCTTTGTCCCCGGCAGAAGAGAACAAAATTGATTCACTCCCAGCCAACCATTTTGGCTTTGGATCCCACAAATTTTGCTGATTTGTTTTCTTTTTTGCACATTTACCAGTACAATAGGAGCGCTCCATTCAACGGTTTACTAGCACTAGCACTTTGCTGCTACACCTCTGCTGTATCCTCCAAAATGCTGGGAAAAAAACATAAATGTTGACTGGCAAATGCGTAAGCGCAAGCCAAACAACTCGTATGATTTCAAATTTACAGAATAGACTGCTCACCCCCCCAAAAAAAACGTGGCTATTCTTAAGGGCCAACTCAGAAGCTGAGGCACTTATATTATGGCTATAATAATTGCATATTATGGCTATAATAATCGCATATTATGGCTATAACATTGTTACGTCCTCAAAGACTTAATATTTCAGTGCTGCATCTGACGAATAATGTTCAGTTCTTAACTTTTAACACATCATCAGTTCATAACACAACGTGAACTTTCCAAGGACTTCCCTCACTTTTCAAGCCTTTCACAAATTTCACGCATAGGCAGATAGTCTTTTCCCACAAACCCAACCACATCCATTCAGAAAAAAACCCAGTGATTCACTGTCATTTCCCCCCCCCCAGAAAACCTGTAAGCTTCAGCTTCAACATGTACAACCACCAATGCGGCAAATAAGAATTCAAAAACAGTTCAGTGAAATGCTTGGCAACGACTCTGCACAACGCGTGTGATGTGTGGTTTTTTGATCCCCACAGACACCTGATGGTGCCGGCTTTCGTTGATGTTAGAATGCCGTTTACGAACTGCTTGAAAATAAAGTGCATATTTTTTTCTTTGTCCTCTGTCCATCAGACAGTAGCATGGACAGCTCTACACTGCAATAGATGATTCTGAAGACGCAGTGTTCATGAAACATCAGCTCAGTCGTGTTGCCTGATCATGTATCTACGTATTCAGTAGGGTAAAAGCTTCATAGAACAAGGTAGTTTTCAAGTGATAAAGGGCAAAGGTGGACTGATTTGAATATAGGTGCACCCAAGATGAGGTTAGGTAAAATCCACTTCTGCTTTTTTTTTACCTGCAGCAAGGGTGGCCCAGTGCGGCGACGTGTGGCAGAGTGGAGAGGGGCGCAGTAATGGCTTGGCAGGGCTGGCGGTGTCCCCATCAGCACCTGGTGATAAAGGAATACGAAGAACAAATTAAACAAAACAATTTATGTCCAGAAATGCCGCCTTGTCCACCATTTCTAGATGAAAGCACAACCCACGGTACAGGGGCAAGCATGCATTTGACAATGCACACTACTTGATGTCTTGCAGAGCAAAGGTCACCCTGCAAAACCTCATCTAATGCTTCCAATAAACTGCCTCACAAACTGTTGCCTGCATGGCATCTATGCCGTCAAAACTGGTTATCGGTGGGGTGGCAAACTTACTTGCTGTTTTGGGTGCTGGCTTGGCCTTTCCATGGACAAGGGTGGGTGGGTTCAACTTGAAACTAGACTTCACTTCTTCTGTGGGTTAAAGAATGCAATAAAAGTGCAGTGATGCTGAGGAAACGTTGACAGGAAGAAGCAATTGGGAGTGACTGGCAGGAGCCTGATGATTAACTGCAGAGCTGCAAACCACTGATAGTTTCCCCTGCTCTACAAAATTTAGAAAGCCCACTGCAAATTTGAAGGCAGTATTTGACAATTACAATGGCTTGTCTTGCTGACTCCAGCCGATTACGATGCAGTACAATGTTTGCCTCCTTTGCCCTAGAAAGTCTAATCCCTTAGATATACCAATAGATGTGAAGCCAGATGGGACAAATCAGTAAGTGCAACAGGTGCTACCTAGGAAGTGTCAAAATCTGGGATTGAATGGCTGTGGCTTCTGCTTTTACTGCTGATACACAACAATGAATGGCCAAAGGCATCTCTGGCACAACCTTGAACTCCAAACACGAGGATCCAACCCCCTTGCAATGCAATACTAATTGATGAGCCACCTGTGTCTTTGAGTAATAAAGATACATAATTTGTCTCCATTACAAAAATATATTCGAAAATCTTTACCTTTCTCAGCTTTTGTATCTTTTGCAGACCCTGCACGGAAAAACCACACAAACCCAGTGATTGGTACAAATTAAACTGTACAATTAGACAACATGGCTTGTCTGACAGGTATTTAACGCACATTTATATGACGATCATCTTACTTCTAAACACAAAACATCTGAGAATAAATTCAACGTATTAAGCTGTGACAGGGTATAAAAACAGAAACCCCTCAGAAAAAAGCAGCTTACGTTAGTCACGTGTCTCACCTGCAAACAAGATGGGTCTCTGTGCCATGACCATCGGGGATGCCTTGGGGAATTCCCCTGGTTCTTCTTTCTTCTTGTCAGTCTCATCGTCTGTGTGGAATGAAGACAAGGCCCAGGCAAAAGTGACAAATTGTGACCAGCCGTTTATCAGGATTTTAGCAACTGTTAGTGTCACTTAACAGCCGTCATGTGCCATCCATAAATGCAACATGATTCAATAGATGACGTTACAGATTATAGTATCCGGCAGAAAAAACGACGTGTGACTATTTCATGAACTGATGAACTTAAAAAGTGAAAGTGTTGAAAAAAATAAATTTCTTTTTACCTGCTTTCTCAGATGTCTTTCTATCCAGCTGTTCCTCAGCAGGTCTCTGCAAGCAACAGTAAATCTTTTTGGTTACAACACGCACAAGTCACTGAACGTATTGGCAGTCTGCCCACTACAAGTTACCTTGGAAAAATATCAAACTCTGTGCATGTACGTTGCTACACACCTTAAGTCTGTATGCATAGCTAATCCATTTCTATGTCACCAAGTTTGATTAAAAAAAGTAAACACCAAAGAATATTTGGGGGTAACAAACATTTTCCTCCTTGATTTATGAATCTACGCAAGTATTTTCAGCTGATTGGAAATGGCATTGGAATCTTTTGGTAGTAATAGCATGATTATTAGTTTCATTCTTCCAGTGTCTTCAACCAGAATTGTCTCAAGTAGCACACACTGTCACGACTGTACAAACTCAAGATCTCACCTTCAGGACACGGCTCTCCATATTTTCACCAAAGACAAACGATGACGGACCTATGACTCCACCACTGTTTCCTGCTCCATTCCTGCTATCAATGCCTGGTAAAAAAGATCAAGAAATTGCAGTATACTTTGTTTTGTAGTTTAAATTTTCAGCAAGGTCTATGTACATGTAGTACAGAAAAATTCCTCTACATGTATGTGTAGACAGAGATATTTTTTAATCTGTTAAAATTTCTATCATCCTGTTGTCTTGTGTCTTGCAGATAGACTTCCACAGTTAAGGCTATGGCTACAGACAACAAACCCGCCGATGGTAACCACTGGCTAACGGCTACATCCATTTGACACTGAATGTAGCAACTGTCAATTGGCAGAAGCTACATGTAGTTGATACAAATACAGCCCTGGAGAAACCCTCCCCCATACCTGTCAACCTGGCAGGTATTTTTAGTCTTGGTGGTCTTAAGGTGCTAACAGGTTTCAGCGGCTATCTGACTCATGCCTTTCAGAGTCCGGATCTTCCCACTGAAAACAGTAAATTTACAGACATGCTTGTCCACGTGTATAAACACCCACGGTAACATATACATGTACATGTACACGTACATGAACAGTGCATGTACAATGCACATGTATCTTTTTCCAAATTTGAGGTCCAAAACAGTAACTATTTGTGTCCCTGTTCCACCCGACTTGCACAAAATGGCCTGAAATACACACACAAGTATGTACCACTGAGATTAACTTCTAACTTTTGTTTGCCCCTCCTTGATATATGTATGTGTATTTTATAAGCAATCTGATGTAACCAGTCAGATCACGGAGAGCTAATTTGGTCAAGTGCAAATAAGCTTGTGATTTCACTATAAATTTTAAAGTACACTAAATTATAGCCTCCTATCAGATACTACAGTAATTACACGTATATGGCTAGCCAGCGACCAGTTTCTGGATATTAATAGTTCATCCACAGTGTCTTTATGGAATCAATCAATTTCCTGTTCCTTGGCAAACAGCTCAAAAATAGGAAGTACGTGTACATGTAGCACAGAAATATACACACACATGTACATGTAGTTTATCGACCCTTACATGTACATCAACCCCCACGCCCTCTTCTCCCCTGCTTCCCTCCGCTTCCCATGAGCACAGTAAGCGTTACATGCTTCTCAAGCTGAACGTAAGATTACTCATGACTTTGACCTGACTCAGTGAAACATAGGAATCCTTTTGGATTTCTGACTGACATTTGGTTCCTGTCACTCTTTAGAATTTTATTATTATTATTACTGTGCTATTTTATTGTCACCTACTTTGTCCTTGTGAAATGTTTTTCATTTTTGCGTGTCTAAAATTGTTTTCAAAACCATCAAAATGTCACAATTAAAAAAAACACAAAATATGTACGTTGAAATGTTCACAAATACCAAAAAAAGTACAACACAAATTAAAGTCCAAAAGCAGATGATGAGAAAGGGTCTAGGTGTGACATAACTGGTAAGCAGTATAATTTGTGCACAAAAAAAAAAAAAAAGAAGCATCTGAGCTTCTGTACATTCTTAAAAGCTATCGTTAAGGATGCGAACCACTGTGGTATTAAAACTTAACATTGTGCTATTAGAACTGGACTTTATTGAACGATATCGTTTGTTTGACCGCATGAGCTGGAAATTATTGTGTGCCCGATGAAACTTGTCCTCTACAATACACTGGGCTCTCTTCTTGACCTGAGAATGATACAAATCTTCAAGTACTGGGAGCTGACAACCAATGATCTTACTTACAATACAAACGATTCAGCTGAGATGCTTCCTATCACTGACTGTAGCATTGCCCCACCAGACAATGATTGACCATGTCAAAACACCCTCAATCACCGCCCGATAGAGCTTTAACAGCCCACTTTGGAAACTTTTCAACCGTCTTGAAAAGAACAATCTTTGTTGAGCTTTCCTAATAATCTGTGCGAAAATCCCATCTCAAATCTGCTGAAATATTAACGCCTAGTAACTGAAATGTTGCACTCTTTCAACTTCTAATCTATTTCTGACTGAGGGAACGATACAAGAATGGGTTTTCCAAAAGTCTACAACAACTTCCTTTGTCCTTTGCACTTTTTTTCAACTGGGGAATTTTTCAATTAACAATTGCAAATTTGACAGGTCTGCAGAAAAACAACATAGAGTTTGGAAAACTTGTTTTACATGGATACATCTTGGTTAAATTTACGATTCCAGTGCAGACAAGATCTTCATACAAATGATGGTGTATGAAATTGACCAGGGGATATGCATGTACTGTACCTGAACACGCACACATGCATGTGTTTTCCTAAACTTTTGCATTGCATGTACCACACGTCCAAGGCAACTGCTGGGAAGGCATTCACAACGTTAAGAGGACAGCTTTTTTAGGGTGTGGACAATCGGGACCGAGTCGTGTGGTGGCTAACTTGTCTTCGTAACAGTTTTGGTCTCAACACCAAAACTGCGTAAGATACATAAACTTGGATATTAAAGGTTTAGAAAATGTCTATAAAAATTGGTCAGCAATAGTTGGGCCAGTCCAACTACAGCACTACAGTTGGGACATACACTATAGTTGGGACATACGCTATAGTTGGGACGTAACAAACTCAACTATATCAACACAGTGTAGCCTGAGGGCCCAGTCCTACAACTTACAAAAACACAGCAGCATTTAAAAACAGCAGTCACCTAACTGACCACAGACAATCAGTTTAGTTTTGAAAGTCATGTCCACCATAGTCATTTAGGCAGTAATTTACAACACTCTTGTAATGATATAGCCTTGTTGAGCACACGCATGTACACGCCAACCACAACATGTCAGGTGAATTTTTACCTGCTAGTTTCTAGCTTTTAGGTGAATACTGACGGAAAAACTTTCCTGTGCATGGAGGAACTAGTTTATCCATCAGGAAAGAGAAAGGTAGCCTACTGTATATAGGCCCTGCTGTTAATTGCATGCATAGTTTAAAATTCCCTAAACTAAGCCATGCCTATCCAAGTGGCCAGTGACTGGCAAAATGTAGGGTCACCTTTATAGGTTAGTTCTGATTTTGTTCAAAACCAACTACTACACACTTGAAGTTTGAGTCATAAAACAATTAACCCTCCTCAGTCCTCCAAGATCGTTTGGGCGGTTTTGGTGGATTTTGGAGGATTGAGGGTGAATGGCAAAAGCACATGGCTTATTGCCCTGGGCCCTGTCCTGATTAAAAGGGATTTCTTTCGAAAACTTTATCCGGGACATCCAGGGGCATAGACATCCGCTTAATTTTATGAGCTGAAATTGCACCGGTATGTTCACTATTTACGCTGTAAAAAATCTACTTGATTGCTAATTGTAGAAAACTTGTCTTTTCCTCGTTTGGAAGAAAACATGTTGCCTTTTCTGTCATTTCCCACTCTGTAAGAATTTTCACCTGACTTGTACATTACTCAGACTCTTTTGTACGGTTAAGTAATGGTACACAGTACGAGAGCCTGTCTAGCTTGCCCCCAGACTTCAGCACCTACGGATCTCGTTCAGATGTGCGAGAGTACCTGTTGATTTAAGTACTCGTAGAAAATTGCGGCTGTTCTGTGTCACAGCTAATACGCAATGCCCTTGGCCGGTTCCCTGTCCAGTCACATACTGTTTACGTCTAATTATTGGTAGCGCGGCTCGCTCTCTGTAATGTGACACAAAAGTGACGAAACAGCCGTCGCTTTCGTGCAAGTGGGAAAAACTTCGTCTGGAGTGGGAAAACAGCAAAAAAGGCAAACTTTTTTTCCTCAAATGAGGAAAAGGCGAGTTTTTTACAATTAACAACCAAGCGGATGGTTTACCCCGTAAGTAGAGACCATACATGTACTGGTGCGATTTCAGCTCATAAAATCAAGCAGATGTTTAGTTATGCCCCCCGATATCCCGGATAACTTTTTCAAAAGAAATCCCTATATATGAATCAGGACAGGGCCCAGTATACGACGGAGGAGAATTCATCGAGCCCTGTTTACAGGTCTAGAAGGTAGTGGGTTTGACCTTGTGTTGGTTTTGATTGGTCATGCATAAATTCAGCCTGATAGTTCTAATTTTGAATCAAACGCACTGCTCAAGAATGCCATTGGCACTGCCTCAACATAATCACAGGAATTGAAGGAGGATTTTGAAGGATTGAGGCAGCAGGCACACTTCCAAGAAATATTTTCAAAAAACTTTGGAGGATTCTGTCCAGAGGATTGAGAACTGTCCCCAGCAAAAAGGGCCTAGGGGTTAGGGTTAAATGAATAATCCTGTGTTTTTTATAAATTTCAAATTTGTGCTCAATGCTGTCACACCTGTATGTGTGACCCAAGAAAAACTGCTCAAACAATATTGCTCAAGTTGCAATTTGTGCATTTTCACACACTGCGCTCACAAATTTTGACAAAACCATAAAAATAGCATCAACCGACCACACTCCCATTCAATATCATGACTGCACTAGACCGCATTCACCATCACTGAATGACACAACGTCCATGATGTCCATGTTGCACACGGATGTGGACATAACCATGATGACCATGACTGATGAAATACAGTAGGCCTAGCATGATCAGCAGAAGTGAGTACTGCTACGTCATAAAATCCTAAATGCATCGAATGTACTGTGATGTAATGCTTTATCAATTTAATATCTGTGTCTTCCAGCTGTAGCTTAACTGTCAAGTTTTCAAAACAAATTTAATGTCGGCCATGTCATGCATGTCACTGTCAGCCTATTTAGTAACACATGCCTTGTGAAAAACAACCTTACCGTTTTGACCGCCTTCACTTGTTTCAGTCTCATCTTTGGACGAATCTAACCACAAATCAAGAAACCATCAAAACGTCATACAATGTAGTACACGAAAGGATATTCTAAATTCCAAAAATTTCAAATGAGCATTACACTCTTTCGTGGATATATAGTGGAATTTTCCACTTACCTGTCGCCGTTTTCTGGACGTGCGCCATTTTGTGTATTTTTTTCAGCAAAATGGAACACCTCCTTCCCAGAATTAGAATTAAGAGTGAGAATATCTGCTGGCAAAGTTATGGATATTTTGAGCACGAGAATGCTAATTCAAGTAGTCTGGTTTACGTAAAATGAACGCCGAAATTTTTACTACACAGTAAATATACAACTGTTCGGGCGAGGCGGACTCCTGATCTACTGTGTACAAAGTGTCGTAGCATTGAACATGACAAGACGTTGACTTATTTTTACTAAATATTGATAAAATTTGTCGCGCAATTTCAAACAACAATGGAGAATCGACTAGCGTTGACAGTCTGTTTGGTTTTTATAGCAGTTACAGTGCGATGGGCTGTTTCTTTAAACCAATATTCAGGTTGTTGTAAATCCTTACTGTGGTTTAAGTCGTTGCATCTTTTTCGTGAGGAAATGTGAGGCTGCCCTTCGCTTCCCATGTGTGACTAAGTCAGGAATGGGGTGGAAGGCCTTTTCACATTTCTTCCCGTTGCTACAATATTAATTTATTTGCAAGCTTACCAAAAAGAAGTCCCAAGTGTACTAATTGTGCTTGCAAAATATTAACAATGGGATCTCAAGAGCTTTGCGGTGGATAAGTTTTGAATAGGCTGAGGCTGTGTGAATAAACTGAAGTACAATTAGGGACTTAATTATGACAATAAGCTTTGGCTTTTTTTTTTTAAGATGTATTTTTGCGTTGGGGAGATGTTAATTATATATAAAACGGGTTTGCCCTTACCCAACGTATATTAATAAGCACTGTATGCTCAGTGACTGTCCGAGAGCTTGCGAAAAAACCTCACAAGCTTACTTGGGTGGGACTCGAACCCACGACCTCCTGCTTACTAGTGCAGATGTCTTAACCACTCGACCACCGAGCTTGCCGGGGTCGGGTATGGTATTGTTTCAATGCTGGCTGCATTCATGCCTTTCATTTGTTGATTTATCATCGTCGTCATTTTACAGGTGCAGGCACACCGCCCATGTTTGGAGATTATGAAGCACAGAGGCACTGGATGGAGATCACCACAAACCTGCCCATCAAACAGTGGTAACAAAGATCACATAAACTCGTCTTTGGACATCAATAACTCGTGCAGTGCTGCAGTACACCTGCCCCCTCTAACTTTTGGGATTGTAGTGCTGGAACACACTCATAGCCCCTTCTTCTTTTTTGTAAACTTAATCACACGTCCCAGCTTCGCAGTTCCCCCTCCCTTGGCAAAAATGCAGTCCGGTGAGCTTGACATCAAGCGCAGTGAGATGTTGGCTTTACTCATTACTCAAAACCAACGCACAATTTCATGCTTAGTGATTTTCTGCTTGAAGAGCTTCCATTCATTTCACAGAGGCTGTGGGCTGGAGGGCACAACCAGATTTTTCTTAAAATAGTAATTCAACAGTATACATGTCTATTGCTGAGTGCATGCAGCTGTTGACATGGCTACTCTGCAAAATCTTTGCTTGATACACTTCAACACAATTTGTCTGCTAAACGTCAAGCAGCTTCTCAAAAATTAGACCCTCGGATGGGATTTTCTTAGATTTACATGTAAGAGAAGCTCTGTCGAAATTATTTGGTTACAGCTGCAAACACACACACTGATGGATAGCGGCTTCATGTATTTTTCATTGACTGATGAGTTATTGCAAGCCGTAACTAACTAATTCGAGCACAGCCATTGTCTGGGTTGCCAGTTGGTCACATTTCACCAATCTGAATTTTGTCTGCACGCATATTTCTTTGCAGGTACACAAACACCACAGACAATGACCTTCTCTACTGGGGCTTAGACTACCCACCTCTAACCGCCTACCACAGCTGGCTGTGCGGCATAATGTAGGTGGTTTGCCTTACCCCTTACTACTAGGGGGAAGATTTTGATGAGTTCTGGGCCCAATTTCATGGCGCTGCTAAGCACACGATTTTACTCTAACAGGGTCTTTGTGTATTTCATGAAGACTGTAAGCACGGCAAATGCATACCTAGGAGGAAAAATCTGCTTTATGTAGGTACAAAACGAAACAATGGAAACTTCTAAGCACGGGCAACCAGGAGCACAAGGACACCAAGCACCACCTTGGAATAGTGCTAACGGTTAGCAGAATTGTTTGCTATAGTAAGCACAACGTTTCTTGTACACTGTTAAACAGTGCCATGAAATTGATAGCCCTGTTGTGGCTACAGCCAAGAGAACTGTGCAGTCGTTTGTCAGATGTAGTCCACAATGATGCATTCCTGCTTAACTAAAGACCTCATTTGGGCTTCACAGTCCTCCCAGTGTTCCGGCTTCCTTTTATTTATTCTTTTACAGATCGCATATTTCATGATTTCCATTACTTGACTTTGCGGTATATTTCAGAGTCCAAATCTTTTTTTTTTCTCAACAGCGCTTACAAGATTAATCCTGACTGGGTAGCTTTGAATTCTTCCAGAGGATACGAGAGCCGTGAACATAAACTTTTTATGAGGTATTCAGGTAATGTGTGACTTCTGTTGGAATGCATGTGTCTTCTCATTTTCCTCCTTGTGTTATGTACTGTCCCCCTGCTGGGGCTTTACCATTCCTGTCGGACGAAATTGTAAACTTTCTAAGTATCACTCCAAAGCATTGTCTCAGAGTTTCAGAAAAGTGACAGTGCAGTCAGAGATGTTACACACAGAGCTTGAACAAGTGGCCGCCAAGGGTCAGCATGCATTAAGTCCAGCGTTGTGAAGGACTTGAACTTGGCCGTGCCATCTTGTGGTATAAAAATTTCAGTATTTGTGGCCGAAAATAAAAACAAGACTGTGACAAGTTTGTTAAAGGAATAATTCCGTCAGCAAGTGGTTAAGTACTTGTTTTTGTGTATACAAAGACATGGTACACTTCTGGCAACTTGTATTGATTCTGGACTCTTTCTTCCATCCCCCTGACCCACAGTCCTGGCTGTGGATGTCTTGCTCTACATCCCCGCCGTCCTTGCCTTCTGCTCCTGGACCCTGACCGAACAGTTGGAGGTCAACCAACTGAAGACTGCGGCCGCCTTCCTCCTGTACCCTGGACTGATCGTCATTGACCACGGCCATTTCCAGTATCCTTGGGTTTTACAAACTGTTCATCTTGAAAGAGCAGTTAAAAATGTAAAATTTATCCAGGAGAAATATTACAATGGTACATCCTCCAAATTATCGCTGTTGCCATTTTGGCTGTCACAGACATCAACCTGACTACCACATTATAATTTATGCTTTAGATCTTGAGCTGAACATGCTGAAAGACTACATTTTGTAATAATTACCAAGTAATCTCGTAGGAAAGTCTTCCTGACAATGTTCAATTTCAAAGTTACTTTTCAACTTCTGCAATATTATGATATCACAGCAATAATAGCACGCACAGTGTGTTACAGTATCTGTCAGTTAAAGGCGCCAAAATATTGTCATTTTCATATTAACATGCATATTGCGTCTTGTAGCCTGTTCTTCACCTAACAGTCTTGGACCTTCTCTTAGAGTAAGACTAAGGTCCAGAAAAGTTGGAGGCTTCAGTAATTTTTGTTGCACTTAATTTCTTTCAAAATTTCCCCACTGTATCCCTTTCCACGATGCGCCCAAATGTTGGGTTCTGTTGGTTTACAAATTCTGACTATCATGCCCAAGCTTTGCGTTGAGATACAAGTAGCCAATTTAGGCAAGATGCCAGTGGCTTAGAAGATAAAACATTGATGTGATATTTTGAAAGGTCCCAGGTTTTAAAGCTTCTCTAGTTACGTTTGTACTTACTTGTACAGACACGTTTAACTTCTCTCACATTTGACATGTGAAACAGCAAAGAATATACTAGCGTTTCCTTCACTCCAGTTTGATTTAGATACAACTGTGCCAGCCTTGGCTTTGCATTGTGGGCCATGGTTGCCCTGGCAACCAATCACGACCTCCTGGGGTCAATTGCCTTTGTCTTGGCCCTGAACTACAAGCAGATGGAGCTGTACCATGCTCTACCGTTCTTCTGCTGTCTGCTGGCAAGATGCATCTGGTATGTCAAACTAAGAGTCATTTCTCCTTTTCAGATCACATGCCCGGGTTTGCTGCAACTTATTGTCAGAGTATTAGAGCTGTTGTGCCCAACATTGCCCGAGCCTTAGAATGTCTTCACTGGAACAAAGGTGTTCACATTTACAGAATCGTTCACTTCTTTTGCCAGAGTGCTGTGTGTACGAACAGGGATCTAACAGTAGAGATGCACAGCCATCATGAACGATCATGTTTATTGTTTCTGTTTTGCAGGGAGACCAGACTGCCGTTACTATACCGTTTCTGGAAGCTAGTCCAGATTGGTGTTGTTGTCATTGCTACCTTTGTTCTGTGTTGGCTTCCGTTTTTATCAGACATGGACGTCTTTGTTCAGGTGTTGCGTAGGCTCTTCCCCTTTGACAGAGGGCTGTTCGAGGTAAGTCGTTATTTCCAAAAATGTTAGCTTTTGGGTGTCATATTTTGTTGACGAGGCATGTTGTGGATGCAAGTATTTTGGTGCCGATGCTGGTGAGGTATTGCACTGTCAATGACAGAAAATTATTTGCTTCGTTGTGCTCCTAATTCTAAACTTGTTTCAAAGAAGTAATTGATATGGCTCAACTTATAATGTGATATTATAATTATGTCACAAGATAATGAAGAACAGGTATTTTTGTAGTAGCTGATAAATTTTCAGCTCGTGTTTAATTCTTTAACTTTGTAATTCATGGCCTTAGTCAGTTTAGCAAGTCGCATTCAAAAGCTGGTGCCTCTCAGAACCGGCATATCAATACACTTTGAAGAGAAAATCTGGGCCACATGCATAGTGAATTGGATAAGGCTATCCATTATTATTCATTGAAGACCATGTTATTGGACTCAGATCGCACCAAAAGTAATCCTGTTTCTTCCCTAATATTTTGCCCCAGGACAAAGTCTCCAACTTCTGGTGCAGCATCAGTGTCATCATCAAAATCAAGAATATCCTATCCCAAGATGCATTGGTCAAACTCTGCCTAGCGACGACTGGGGTATGCTTACTACCCCTGTGTGCTGATCTGTTGAGAGCCAGCGTTAGATCAGCAAGCAGTATATTAAAATTTCACTACTCCTTGGTGAGTAGAAGTTTCTACATGCTGCCCTGGTCATTTCTTTGTTCATTTTCCTAGTTTCTGTTTGTTCTGTCAAATAATTACTTCTTTTTGGTTTTTAATTTTGCAAGAAACATATTTCTCTTCCAAAAACTCAAAACCTAGTTTTCAATTCTTGATTTAGACTATTGTCATCTTTATAAGAAAAAAAATGACAAAAGTGATGTGGTACTTTCCTAAAGGTACTGTTTCTTTTGTCTTCTTACAGATAAATAGTTCTTTAGTATTCTTCTTGTTTTCCTATCAAGTTCATGAGATGAGCATCCTTCTTGTAGCTTTGTAAGTGTTCAGTGGCTTTTGTTTACAAGTTAACCTCCCCCTCCCCCTTTCAACAACTGCACTGCTCATCTCAGAATTTGCTTCAATCTCACAGAATATTTTATTAGCATATACAGGTGACCGCAACCAGAGTTTCAAATGAAGTATATGGCTTTTAACTGGTTCTCCGGAAGATTTTGCTCAGCAAATAATTGAAGAACCAAAATTTCAGGGGGGAGGCCAAATTCTTCGGGTGCCAATTTTGGGAACATTTTTATCATTGTATGACCTCTGAGGGCTGAGGCTACAATTTGGTACTTTTTACACACTTTTGGAAGTAGGCCCCCAAAGTGGCATTTCATTATCCCCCCCCTCCCCCGAATCATTTGGTCCGTTTTGGGGGTCCATTGCCCTCGTTTCCCCCCCGCCCCGTATCTGCTCTTTGGCCCTGGTCTAAGGGGTTTCAGTACGAAAGTGCAAAGCTAGTATTTCTCCACTGTATTCTTGTTTTGTTGCGTCCAAAGATTGTTCAGGCAGGAGAGGCTTTGATTTTGACAAGAAATATACAGATCCCAATTTCAAGGAGCCACTACTCAAAGAAATATATTTTGGAGTAGAAAATGTTTGCTTAGCAGAGATGAACTACTTGTCAAACTTGCCTGGCATCATGCGAGGCCATGCTCGAACCACTTGGCTTTAAAGAGAATGTGGCCATGTGTAAGCCTGTGGTTTTACAGTGGCAGTCGTTTCCCATATATGAGTATGTTCATGTCAGCTGCAGCCTGGTAATTTGGATGTGGCCTCATACAGCATTGGTGCCTTCATAGTCTGGGGAATTCCATTTCAAATGAGAGTGTGACAAAATCAGGATACCAGACTGAATTCATAGTTAACTCATAGGTGATTTCAATTGGTCTCTGCATTTGCCCTTTCTCATCTCCTTTCTCTCCCCCAATTCTAGGCCTGTTTGTTGCCTTCTTGATGTTCACCCACTGCTCTGTTCTTGGTTTCTTCTTATATCCACATTTAGGTAAGTATGACTGCTAAGACCTAGTAAAATGTATCACTGTGAACGATGCCACTGTAATGTTTCAGGCGAAGTTAGACGACTCGAGATTTTTGTTGAGCCAGATCGGTATGAGTCCCGAGCTGGACCAAAAGAGGGTGCAATATTCCTAGGAAAAAGAGGTTCCGTTGGTCAGAACTGCACGTCGCTGGTTCACAAATGACTACGAAATGGCAGTGTTGCGGTCGCATTAATGCCAACAACATGAACACTCCCAACCAACATGGCTCTTTTCAACTGAAGAGGGAGTGCTTCTGCTTTAGGCAGATACCAACGGCACATGCCCAAAATGAAGCACGTCCAAGGTCGCAGCTTGCATTTTGTTCAAACACTAACCTGACTCATTTTGCTGGTTCTGCTAAGGCTTCTGGTTTCTTCCAAATGTTAACGTATCCTTGAACTGAGGCTTGTTTTTCACCTGCTTGTATGTCTCTCAGCATGCTACCACTTCTCATCAAGGATCAGCTCTTCTTGCCCTACCTTGCCCTCTGCCTCATGTTCCTGGTTGTGGCAAGGATGTCATTCAGGGAAAAGTCTGTCAAATTCAAAGTTCTGGTAAGACACTCTTCAGAACTTTTCTTTATTTCTCTGAAATGGGAACCCCCAAAATTGAACCAACTACCAGTTCAATGCACAGGCTGGGTCAATCACAAGAGCCAGCATTTTAGAAATGGTGCTGTCATTTTTAGGTAAAGGGGTTGAGGTTTCTTTCAATGAGGAAAAAAATCAGTTGTTTTCAGAAACAAATTCCATTCCCACCCCAGACTTGGATGCGCCACTGGCTATATGCTGCTGACGTAATGCCCAAGTGTACTTAACATTGTTCCCTCCACAGGTTGCTTGCTCCTTGCTAGGAGCCATGGCCCTCAGCATCACCAGTGTGATATTGGAGCCCCCAGCTAGGTATCCTGATCTCTATGCCGTGCTGGTCTCGGTGTATTCCTGTGCACATTTCCTCGTCTTCCTGGTCATCTTCTACATCATGCAGCTGACCACGGAGGTGGAAAACATCGCGGTGACCAATGCTTACCACATCAGCAGAGGGAATGCGGCAGCGGGCCACCACTTGAAGCAAAGTACCGGGAAAAAGGGGAAACCAAAACGTAAAATGCAAAAAGTGGAGTAGGTATAGTTTGTCATGTCCTGGGTTGTCACTGATTAATCATTCCTCCAAGAAATTTTCTTTCAATGATATTTATCTCCTACTCTAAGGCAGAGTTTGGGCGGCATGTTCTCGTATGTTCACTAACAGCTTGATTTGTCGTTCTTGGATTGGCCGCTCGAATGCCGGGTACATACTATTGGTTATCGCTGGTAGGCCTAGTTAGTGACAAGCAACATGTCGGCGTCCACGTTAGGCCTGTGCCGGGTACCCGGGGAGCCGCCGGTCGATTTCAAAACCCGGTTCCATTTTTCCGGGCCGGGTACCCGTAAAAAAGTAACTAAATTAGGAACAAACATTCATGCATAAAATGTCTGTGAAATTTCTTACTGAAGGACAGACTTCATGAAAAACCACCGCTAAACCACTAAAATTCACGGGCGATAGGTCACTCGCTACGTGTGATTTTGAACATTTCTTTAAATTGAATAGTCATATAAACCTTTGCATCTAATGTCTGCTTAATCAAAATGACTTTTTTAGAGTTTCCTTTTTGTAATTTACCGAAAACTGCAAGCTTTTCCCCTACTCTCTGATCGCGCGGCGTTACCACGCAAAGTCGTTGCGAACTCAACTACACGGGCGCAGCAGAAATGTACGTGACGTAATGGGTTCGTCAACTGTGCGGCGCGGGGAGGGTAACGTTAATAGCTCACTGTACAGTTGAAAAGTTGAGTCAAACCTTACGCAATATCTACCTTTTTAATTCATTGGAATTCTTATCTTTCATCTAATTTTCTCAAAATTAAAAGATTCTCTATTAGAAAAGCAACTTTTTACAATGGTTTTGGCTGAAAATGGATTTTTCGTGTGGTTACTTTTTATTTGTGAAGACGTTTTTGTCTCGATCTTAAACCGATCCAGAACTAGGAAAGGTGTCATCGTCACTTTCGTCGATCGATCCTGCGAGTCCAAATATAAAAGCTTAGATTTTGAAAAAAAATTGAAGTATATCCAAAACACAAAGTTGACTTCTGACCATATTTCACTCAAATTTGAGGATTTTTTAGCTGCAGTCTTACTGAATAATTTTCGCGATCCGGAACTCAAAAAATGACTGTACCAAACCTATATGAACAAGAGACCGAAGGAGTTTTGTCTTCTGAGGGGGTAGCGCTGTTGATGTACACTTGCATGACTGTATTTGTAACTATCAAACCCTGTCGGCCAAAATGACTTTTGTGCGGAATAAGTAGTGCTTACTGTTTGAATTAAGAGTATTTTTGTCAAATTAAACAATATGAATGAAAATTACTTTATGTCGGGATTGACGACGAAGCGAGAGCGGACTGTGTAATATTCCTGCAGTACTGGGACTCCACGCGGCGTGCGGTAAGTAGTGATGACGCACAAATTGAGCGGTTGATCGGCCCCTTTTCATAATCAAAGCACCAAATGTGCGCTACAAACCCAAAGAGTCAGAGAACCAGTTTAGTTAAGTTTTATACCAAGAAATATTCCGTTTCAAAATTATTTTTGAATTAAAGCAACTTGAATTTCCTCAGTGATTCAGCGGAACTGTGGATGAGGAATTAACCAAAAGAGCAGGAATGATGTTTTCTGTATGTACATGTACTAAAGCATTTCAAATCCAAGTATTTTTTCACTCGAAAAAAAGGAAATGTTGACAGGTGCAAGTCATAATACAATCGGCCAATCAAATGTCACTTGTCGTAGTACTTATACATTAACATCTCGACAACTGAACCTCAGGGTAATGGAGTTATCCTGAAAAAATATTTATTAGACTAAACCACTTCATCGTGGTACGTACCTTCGTGTGGCAAAACTTTCGTATCGCTTAGTCATTTAACAACGTGAAGCGCTGCTATTTTTTCACTTGGGCTTCCCTATGTGTGGTCACATGACCTTTCTTTTTATGGTCACATGGCCGCTGCAGTGTCGGCGATTGGACTGCCTGAAGGGCACTACAATTGGGCCCGCGTTGCAGTCAGGTTAGTTTCAGCGTCTTGAAAGCCAGGATTACACAGTTGCAGCTACGTTGATTTATAATTATGCAACGTGCTGGTCCTCGTCAGAAAAGAAATGAACTTGGGATGACTCCTGACCCTATATAGACTTCCGATACTTTTAACGCCATTTGAAGCATTTTGGTGGCGTTTTTTTTTTAATCAGAAACTTGCAAATAAGTGGATGTATTGGTGTGGGCATTGTTCGAGTTACACTTCTGTGTTGTGAAAAATAATTAATGTTAATTTTGCAAAACTTCCTATTGTCTCCAACTTTGTATAGAATCTCTCTATTTTTTGCTGCTGTTCAAAAATCAAAATCTCACTAGTTTTTCCGTGTGTTCCTGTAAAACCCTGACAAGGAGGTGGTGTGTGATCCTCTTCCGAGAACAGTGTTCTTGGGTCTTGTTCCCGTCGTTCGAGCGCGAGAACAAGAAACCCGTGTCAAGAGCTGGTTAAAAAGTCCCCAGATGAAAGTAAATCCCTGTAAAGTAACTACACACGATGACACTAAGTAAATGGATACATTTTACAATGTATACAGCCATACACATGTCAAAGTATGTTTTCCAACTATTGTACATGAGTATCACACAAAAGAACACATGGGCTTAATTCCTGACTCACCCAACAACCGTGGGCTTGGTGCCTCAATATTCTTGTGGCATCAGGTATTAGAGGCCTGAATCATCCTATACAAAATAAGACAAGGTTTGGAAAAATAAAATACGAGCATGAAACCCATACTGCACTTATGCTTTTTTTACAGTTTATACAAGCATATTATAGTAACCACTGCTCTAGCAAGTATGAACCAACATGCATCATGCACATGTGCACAGAATTCAGTTGCTATGGATATGTGTCAAAGGTCACTGAAAGTTTCCACACCTTCACCCGCGCGCACTGCACTCGTGTGACAGACTGAGATGCATGTCCCCGTACGTTATATACAAGCAAGTTGTGCACAAAGCTATCACACGTGAGTCCAGAGGAGCCCAGCCAAAATGGGAAAATATAATCCGTAAAACCCTTTCTGCCCCAGCAGAAAGGACCTGGGCCAGTAAGAGTAAAGCCTTCAGGGTGAAAAGTAGTTATCCTGCAAACACTGAAGAAGTACATGAGCTGACAAATAGTTTCATTTCATGAAATTTTTTTTTCATCAAAAATAATAGCTTTGGGTGTAGCTTTTTAAGTAACATGGGTGTTTGATTCATAGGCTTAAGAACAAATTGCTATCGAGTCGCAGTTTTTATTCATCCACTTAACTTTGAAGAACTATTCTGAATTTCAGTGAAGCCAGAAAAAAAATGCTACCTGTCTTCTGATCTACCTTACTTACATAGAGTGATCCTGAATTTGTTTCATCTTTTTTTGGGGGGGGGGATACGCAAAATTGGAAATAGACTAAAAATGCGTATTTTTAGCTTGAAAGTGGTGGAAGAAGGTCCAGTGGACTTAATGATACATACAAGTAGTACCCTTTAAGATAGAGTTCCTTACTTTCAATTGAAACAAATGTAACCTGACCTTCCTTGCTTGTTATTTTAAGCAGTGAAAACTTAGTTTGACACTGAATCCGAATTTAAAAAAGAATTAAAAATATCCCCTCCTACTAACCCTGTTTTCAGATGTCATGTACAGGAAGCGGAACTATTTTTTTGGGGGGGTGTAATGTATCATTTTTGCAAAAGTGTGTGTCATTTTTATCAACGGTTTCTACAGCTCCTATTGAATTCCTTAGGGGTTGGCTTACATTCACTGTGAAAATATATTGTGAACTCAATATTAACCGGCAGTTTCCAGAATTGCCAGCAACTTTTGCTTCTCAAATATATTTTTCACCCATTTAACTCATTAGCTCACATTAAATGTGAATTTTTAATCTGCCTTTACCAGTTGAGTTTCCATACAGTGAAATTAACTCTCATCTACAAAAAGTACATTTGTTTCATACAATAAAAAAAGTTAAATAATCCTAAAAACTAAACATTGATAATATTTCTACAAATGGTATAATAAATTGCTTCAAAGACACAAAAAGTTAGCATTTCGTGAATAGCCTCTGAACTGATGTATTCCATATAATCTACCAGTGTTTGTTGTGAATCTCACAAGAATCTCCATCAAACCGTGTGGTTGATATTAATTAGGATGAAAAATGAAAACCCTGCACTGTAATAATGCCTTCAGCATGCACCTTTAAGTACTGTAAAACCAGGTATTGCAATACTATTATCTGAACGACCTTTAGCCATGTTAGCACAGACATAAAATCTATCTTGAGAGTACACACAGCCAGTTGCAGTCACGGAAATAAACTGTGTAGTGCCCCATAAATCACAGTTGTCATAAAAACCACCCACTCTAGTTTCCAGCTTGTAAGGAGAGATTCCATATATTGTGTTGCATTGCATCATGCTGTGCTATTTTGAAGAAACTATGTTACACATGAACAGGCAAATAGCCGGTTTGTTTTGGTTCAAGGAGAGGAATGGAAGATTTCCAAAGGACAGGTTGTTTCTTCGGCCTAGGTCACACCTCAAATACTCCTCTGCCAAATTCAAGGAGACTACCCCTGCCCCACTGTTCCCATATGATGTGTGCAAAAAGACCGTCGGTACGATTCACAGCTTAAACTTGAGATCCACGCACAACTCTTGTGAACTTTGTGGGCTTTTTTAATTAGTCTAACATGTATGAAAATGAAACCTTATGTCATTAATGCCAGCAGTATCTTTAAAATACAGAAATGTAATAGCATAATTAATCTTCAAGATGCGATGTACAACCAACCTGTTCAAACCCTTACATAACCTATCTGGTTAATATTTTCAACTATTTTTTCAATTTACAAAAGCGTATGTCAGTGCAAAGGATTTTTACAGAATCGAAATTACTACATGTCCATGCAGTAGGTCAGGGAAAGATGGGTTTTCTTTCTTCTTCAGGTACTCTGACAACTGCCTTCCGACAGACTTCTGTCCCTGTGGATATCAATCCTAGAGTTGTTACCTGCAGTAATGACAGTCACTCTATTGGATGTTTCACCAATAGAAATTTGGTTCATCGGTACAAAATCTGAAAGGAATAAAAAATTAATACACACTTGGGTGTACGCAAGCAAACGATCATGCATCAATATTTTGTCTCACCTACAGTTTCTCATTATGTACCGTAAGTTTGAATCAAAGCACGATTGGCCTCCAAAACATTGCAAAGTTGGAAACTTGACAAGCTCTGTGACATAAATTTTACCTTCAGACACCTGACTATCTGTTTGCGAATTGAGTGTTGAATTTGAAGAGCTGATTCTTCGCCTTCCACAAGTTACCTTCAGCTTTAAATATAATTAATGTGAGAGCATTATTAAGTTGGGCTATCTGCCCAATTTTGCCTTGCCCACGAATATTCCACAAGGAAAACTTTGTCAACACTTATCAAATTCAGAAACTTGTTCAATTGTCAGAGTATTGTCACTTTTCTCCAAATGCCAAAAACCGAAGTGATGTTTGACATACTTATTAGAAAAAAATAAGGCATCTAGCAAAGTAGTAAAACACGTTGCTTTAGTGTAGGAGATTGGTTTTTGCCTCTTCGGCTCTTTTGACGGGGAGAGGTAGCTTTGACTTTTGGGAAGGAGGGTGTATTTGCTGGTGACGTACCTGTGGTGTCAGATGAACCTCATGGTATTTGCCCTGTGGCATGAAGGCCTCAAATGTTATGTTGGCCGTGGGGAACTCTTTGTCATCACCACAAACCTTCAAGATCCGCAGGAAGCTGTCCGAGCTGCAGGCACGGCAGGCAGGTCCACAGGTGTACGGCAGGTTGGGGAAATCCCTGCCACGGATATCTTTCAGATGAGTATGAAGAAATTGGAGGATCTATGCAAGAGACGGGAGATGAGTTCAAGTCTGAATATTCTCATAACCACTGGCTATCAGTCTGAGATGCCATCAGCTTCAGGAATTTTCTCCTTAACTAAAAAGTGTGGACTGAGATGCAAAGGTGTCAGGTGAGCATAAACCTGATGCTGCTCAATAGGACTTTGTATTCAAGCCAGGCAATAATTTTGGAATTGTTCTTTACAAAGGGACAAGAAATAAGTTTTGCTGACAGTGATGTAGGTTGATGTGCACAAAAACCAATTAAACAACAGTCTGACATGCATTACATGTAACGAGCACTTGTTGTATCCATCATGCAAGACGGTCACTTGAATTGTGTTCTGGGAGACAGAAATCCTCCTTAGCTGAATGGTGTAGAAATTTGATCCCTGAAATCTGAAACGGCCTCTGGTTTTAAAGACCTGCAACAAAGAAGTCCCAAGAATACTGAATTAATGTTTTGTGAGGTGATGTTGAACGATTCTTAATCAGTTCATGTAATTGCCTTGTGGATTCTGATATTCACCCGTTCATTGGGATCTCTGTCACACCAACACTTGGCAAGAAGACGATGAAATAATGGGTCCGGAATCACATAGCCAAAGTCAAAAAAGTATTCTTCATCTTCTGGCGAGGGTTCCCAAAAGTCTGCTTCATCCCCTCTGAACTCTGGCAGGTGACTTGGTAAGATGCAGTAATTGGGAAGCTTCTGTTGGGCACATCCCAAAACATCCAAGCTTGGGTGACAGTCCTCATCCTCTTGCTCCTGGTGAGGTGCTGAATGGGAGCTTCTTGAATAGATTGGTGTCAGTAGGTCGTACCCCTCCATCAATTGCAACACACAAGGTAGGAGGCTCTCTGATCCAACCATGGCCCTGATCAGCTTCAAAGAGGCAATGCCTTCTACTTCCAGTGCTAACCAGTCTTCTGCCTCGGTCAATCTGCGAGTATCTCTGGGAGGGATACGTACAACTGCCTTCAAAACATCCAGCAGGCCCTGAGGTCTGATGATGACATACTCCTTCAGCAGGGTATCATCGCTTCTGTATATAATGTCACCAGTGCGATGAAGACATACCAGGACCTTGTGCAACTCATCCTGGGTCAAGTCTTCATTGCCTATGCAATGCAGAAGGTCAGATGTGGTCATGATCCAAGGCAGACTCTCATCGGATTGCATATCTTGGATCTTACTCAGGACACGTAGATGGCGAATGGGGAAGAGCTCTCTCATGAAAGGGGTCGTCTTTGCAATGCTAATGATTGACTGGCGAAGGTGTAGCCCATCTTGATCAAATGGCTTGGAATTCTCCACAACGTAAAGAGGCCCCTTGTCGCCGTTGATAGCCAATATACTACAGAAGTCATTGTAGAGTTGGTCATCAATCTGGGAACCAAAGTTTGTGATGAAGTCAATCTCGACGCTGTCCCGGTGAGTGCCAATGACAAAAACCAGAGTGTTTGGATTCTTGGAATGAGCCTTCACCATGAACAGCCACTGGCGCAAGCATTGGAGCTGTTGCTGGTCATCCTTACGGGCATCCTCTAAATTGAATACCAGGAGATAAACGGCCTCGGCCGGTCTGAAGAATTGTTGCATGGTCTGGTACACGCTGTCACCAGCATTGTCCCAGAAATGCATCTTGAGGCTAACAGGATTATCTCCCATGGAAGCATCCATCAGAAACTTCTGAAAGGTCGTGATTGGGATGCCAGTCTTTTCTAGATTTTTGATCTTCTGAGCTACCAACCAGTCATACACTGGGAACCCACAAGCAGTGACTACAGAACAAACAATTGACAACCATGTCGATGTCTTGCTAAACATCACAATCTCCCAACCAATCATCTTCCCGACTATGATGGCAACAACAAAGCCAAAAGACTTCTTAAGCGTGTAAGGAAGAATGAGCTTCCTAACGGCAGTTATCTCACGGCCTCTCAGTGCTCCATAGGGATGCACAAAGCCCATTAGAATGCCAGCAAGAGTATCTGACATGTACATGTACACGTCTCCTAAGTAACTTACCCACGGCCAATAATTTGTCACCAGCCCGCAAACAACCACGGTAAACAGACTTACTGAGAAAAATTGATGGCTCTTCACAATTTTCTGAATCCCCTTAAAGCCGTCTCGCATGAGGAGAACACCTAAGAGATTGCCAATGACCAAGGGGGCCAGCGATTTGCCGTTCAGACAAAACAGACGCCTTGGTTTCATCAGACAGTATGCAACTGCGACCCCACTGCGACACCCAAGCCCACACAACAAACCCAACCCAGCACTCATAGCACACACTCCAATGTACAAGATGAAGGATACAGTTACTGCACACAACGGCCCCAACTGATGACTATCTCTTAATTGGGCACTGTACTCTTTTGCCAAGACAGCAACACCAATCAAAACGACATGAAAAGACACTGACGTAATGAAGCGATACGCGGAATGGAAGTCTGATTTAAATGCAGGCAGTGACAAAAATATGGCAAGCCAGCACAGGACGCCAAAATCATTCAGGATGCCTGTGTACGAAAACAGGGCAAAGAGCACAAATGATGGGCCACCAAGCTTCACTTGATAAAAAAAATGCAGGACAATTTTACTGAGTGCCTGAAATGCTCTTCTGACGTCCCCAATAGTTGCGGACGTATCTTGGTTGTGGCCACGACTTTGTGGAGATTTTCTGAGAACACTGTGATCATCCTCAGATAAAGCGTCCTTTTTGACGGTGTTTAAGACACCCCCCATAATATCAATGCCCTTGCAGACACACCAAGCCGCACAAAGGCCAGGGTCATCAGCCGACTTGCAGACACCAGTGGTGCTGGGTCTCCAGGCTGGCTCCTGGTCACAGGTCTCGCCTATGGTGATGTCAATTCCTTCTGTTGCCTGCAGCTCAGCATTTGGGTCACACACCTCTCCACACAGGTACTTCAGGGTGCTAGACTTGCCAACACCTTTATCGCCAATGGTGAGGATCCTTAGTCGATTGCAGGGCAGCGAGCCGCTCCTCAGTGCCTTCCTGTACTCTTGGTGTAAGCCTATGTCATTGGCCAACACTTGAAGGTTAAAACTGCCACCAAACCCATTAAAACCAGAGAGATAGGTTGAAAAATTAACATCCATGGCAACCTGGTAAAGAGGAAAAAACACCAGAAGTGAATCAATAATTCCAATGATAATAAAATGGGCTGAAATTATATCAAATGGTAGGCCTAATGCCACTGGTTATTCCCTCGCGATGCTGCATCATACCGGCAAATTTGAAAGCAAAAACAGAGTCAACGCTCAAATAAAGTCACTATCCATGGTCAAATCTCACGTGTCAAGTCTCTAATTCAGAAGTCATTTAAACGCACCCTCAAACACATCAAAATTAAACTCAATATTGAGTTCTCTAGGGAGTTGACGTGAGGAAATTCCAAACTACACAAGACTTTCTATACAGTCAACAAAATCCCTACAGTACACGATGGTATGCATGCGTTTGCCAGTAAACCAAATACTGCTTATGCAATGAAAATTTGCATGGCAGATAAGCACACTCGAAACTGCCATACATGCAAAGAAAGAACATCTTATTAAAACACTTATTAATGATAGTACATGTACATGCACCTGTGAAATTTTGAAAACACTGAGGTTTTACTCCCCAAGTGTATTTCAAGCTAGCCCATGCCATTGGCCGTTAACCTGAAAGAAAATGTCATTCAATCCAGGAGCGATTTCTTAGTATGGCATTTTATGAAACAGCAACACATGCCTATCACTCTTGCTGCAGAATCCATTTTCTGAGGAGTTACTCCTCAAATTTGGGACTTGCCATAGACCCTACTGTACAATGAACCATCAGAAGTTATGTTTAATAAATTCATAGTCTCATTGCTACGTCTACGCAAACGGTCAAATCATATTTCTTCAGTACCGTAGTCTATATATGTTAGCCCATCAAGTCTATAATCTTGTACACAAGTTGTAACACAATGTACGTTAAAGTGCACCCCAAGACGTTGATAATCACATTCCTTGTGGTATAGCATCCAAGCTGGCTGATTAACCTCCCATCCTCTACATTGGAGAAAGTTTCGTTACCAGTGTCACCTCTGGCAGATCATTATTATAGATTCTGCGATATATAGAGCAAGGAAGCAGATGATATACATGTTTATACAGCCTCTGCCATGTTAGTTTAGACCATAGAGCAAGGAACTCATCACCGTGCAGTTAAACTTAAGCCCCCTCAATCAGCAACAAAAATATGGAAAGAATCCCATAAATTACAGGTACATCGTAATACATGTATTTAAAACAGACCGAACACATACACAATCCATGCGCTTTACGTGCGACACGTGGACGGGCCCGCCGAGCGCGTGCAGCGATCCGAACTCAAGTTGATTTTGTTTGATCAAAAGAGTCACGCTTATTATAATTTATACATGGTCATATACACGTTCGTTGCTTCAAGCTTCCTCCATCGTCCATGTACAGATTCACTGGTGACCTAACGCAAGCTTTATTGCAGGGCAGGAGTGACTCGATACTGAAACATGTAGTTGTCGTTCATCGTAGAGAAAACATAAAGTAACCTGATCATGTGCAATGAAAGTGCATGCTGGAAATTCCCTTCAGGAAACACAGAGCTGACACGGGAAACACAGCCCATAGACGCATGACCCCGTTAAATTAAAGGGGCACATCCGATTGGTTTGGAATGGGGGTTCACATAGGCTTAGATTCTTCCCAGAATTCAGTAAGATCACATAAAATTATCGAGCGTCTCAAACGTCGAACCATAACTTTCACTGATAAGTGGCAATTTTACGGGTATACTAAGACTCGACGCTTTGTATACTTGAGAAGTGAACTTGTATGGTTTTCGGATTTCATTTTGAAATGGATCGAGTGTGATTGTCATTAACATTAAACATCTCATTTTATAGTAGGCCTATATAGTTTCTAAAATGACATTGTATTTGTAGCCCCCCCCACCATTGAGCGCGAAACTTTACAGTGACTAAAATTGTCGGCATGTGGCAATACATACACATGCCGACAAGTGTGGCAATACATCTCGAAACCAAGCAAGTCTCCAGAAATTGACGTTTTGGTGGAGATAAAGGCCCAGGCTCTCTTCACGTATTGCGGCGACTGGCACTTCTCGTGAAAGGCCCATTTTCCGGCCCATCACCGTCGATTTCCCTGTCGTCGACACACATATTTACCCAAATTGGGTTTACTGTAATTTGCTAGAAGGCGTCGGGCCTATAAAAGCCGGAAGACTTGAACCATTACCTGAAGTTGGTGTACTAGCGCTTCGAGCACGACTTCTGGTAATCTGTGTTACTGTAGTACATTACGGACTTGATACACTAAGTTCACGGGCCTCTGTCCCGCTTGAAATTATCTTCAGAAGATGACGTCAGACCTTATAGTACATCGGCGCGTTTGACAGTCACCCCTTCATCCTTGACTGGCACTGCATGAAGAGGTAATCCGAGCCACTAGATTGAACTTAGGCTAACGCTGTTTGGTAACTGTCCGCAGTATATTAAAGGAATATTTTCCGATAGCAAGATCCATCATTATTAGAAGGTAAGACTGTCCAGACGTGCTGTGTCATGTTTCCTCAGTACTGTCCGTGGTATTTTACACTGATGCTCATTCGTATTTAGAACATTTAGAATAGTTCTACATCTCATTTTCTGCATGACAAGCAGAAGTGTGGGTCCTTTTACGCTCATATTTAGTTCAACAGTCAGTTTCAAGAGGTAACCGTGTAGTTACACACGCCAGGCAGCTCATCTTGAAAAACAGTACTTCTGACCCTCTCCACCAGTAGTAGAATTTTGGGGAACTAGTTTTTTAATACAACAAGATGGGGACACTAGCATCTGAATTACGGCTATAAACGTGCCTCTGGGGGATTTTGTCAAAAAGAATTAAAGTCTGAGATTTCAGCACTGGTAGCTTTCACAAGGCGGCAAGATCAAGAACCACGACAGGATCCCTAGAAAGTCCTATAATAAATATCTAATAAAAAAACACGCAGGAAGGAATAGGAAGGCCAATTTCCCCCGAACCCCCCCCAAGCAAGTGTGTATTTGCCTGCAACTGGGGACCCCCTATTGTTCCTCTTTTGTTTGTACTTTAACTTTTTTAGAAGACCACCCATACGTTTTGTACACAGTTGTCAATTGGGGACCCTCTGTCAATCGGGGACCTTATTGTCCTCTTTTGTTCAGGGTCCCCAGTTGAATGCATAAACAAACTCACATTTTTCTTCCGGGGGTACATAGTTCCTACTTTCGGTAAGTCCTTCAACGGGGTTGATATGTTTACTATAGTGAATTATACGAAGCCGAATTAGAGTCAAAAAGATCGGAACATGTTTTCGAGAAATGTAATGCTTTTTTAAAAAAAGGAATTTTGGGGGGAATGTAATTTTTTTCAAACACACTGTACTTTGAATTGTTGACTCTAATTCTGCTTCGTAGACTTATATCATATAAAAATTGTTGCCACGCCTTTATGTAGTACTTAGTGTATCCTGGTTGCCATACGTTGTTCACTGCAGCCTGCGGCTATAGGCTATATACACACTCAGTTATGGATAAACAGTCGTGACTATTTTACGTTTGCAAAGTCTAATGTTTAAACAAACATTAGAAAACTGATGATACATGTTCCATGTAAACTAAGGACAGTTTCCTTTGCCTCTATCGATATACAGCGTAATGTATAAAATGACGTGATATAACTGGTAAGCCGAACAACATTGGAGCCACGTGCAGCACAATGTCTAGCCTCGTCCTCTAGTCGCCAGTATCCATACTACGCATTCGCTGTTTCATCTTACCAGTGTTCATGTTTATATAATGTGCAAATATATGTTTACAAAAATGTATTCATAAAACATGAATTGTTTAATCTATATGGCCTTATGACATTGCTAGCCGACTTTCAGTCGTACGATTGAGTAATGAATTAATCCATTCTGTTTACAACCTTATGAAAGAAAATACTCTGACCTGTAGCCTTCAAAACAGTAACCAGTCCCACCTGAATAATTGAAATCAACTTAAACTTACAACTGAGAACAAGCTGAACATCATTCTTGTTTCTGAATCATATCTGAATGAAGAAAATTACATGTATTAGCATCTTCCATTGATAGAATAATCAAAACTTCCAAAAATTGAAAAAACCTTACTGTTGGTTCTGACCATAACATTCTGTTGGAGTGTCTGATAGGCCTGTGCCGGGTACCCGGGTACCCGCCCGTCGATTTCAAAACCCGGTTCCATTTTTCCGGGCCGGGTACCCGTAAAAAAGTAAAGTAAATAAATTAGGAACAAACATTCATGCATAAAATGTCTGTGAAATTTCTTACTGAAGAACAGACTTCATGAAAAACCACCGTGCCGATGAAAACCCGGTCCCGCGGTCATACATGAAACTTGAATTCGGAGATCGACAGCTAATTTTGTTACCCACTCCGCCCATTGTACCGCAAGTCGTTTTCCTAGTTCCGGAATTTCCTAGTTCACAAGAGCGAAAAAACCACTAAAATTCACGGGCGATAGGTCACTCGCTACGTGTGATTTTAAATATTTCTTTAAATTGAATAGTCATATAAACCTTTGCATCTGATGTCTGCTTAATCAAAATGACTTTTTTAGAGTTTCCGTTTTTGTAATTTACCGAAAACTGCAAGCTTTTCCCCTACTCTCGGATCGCGCGGCGTTACCACGTAAAGTCGTTGCGAACTCAACTACACGGGCGCAGCAGAAATGTACGTGACGTAATGGGTTCGTCAACTGTGCGGCGCGGGGAGGGTAACGTTGATAGCTCACTGTACAGTTGAAAAGTCGAGTCAAACCTTACGTAATTTCTACCTTTTTAATTCATTGGAATTCTTATTTTTCATCTAATTTTCTCAAAATTAAAAGATTCTCTATTAGAAAAGCAACTTTTTACAATGGTTTTGGCTGAAAATGGATTTTTCGTATGGTTACTTTTTATTTGTGAAGACGTTTTTGTCTCGATCCTAAACCGATCCAGAACTAGGAAAGGTGTCATCGTCACTTTCGTCGATCGATCCTGTGAGTCAAAATATAAAAGCTTAGATTTTGAAAAAAAAATTGAAGTATATCCAAAACACAAAGTTGACTTCTGACCATATTTCAATCGAATTTGAGGATTTTTAGCTGCAGTCGTAGTGAATAATTTTCGTGATCCGGAACTCGGAAAATGACTGTACCAAACCTATATGAACAAGAGACCGAAGGAGTTTTGTCTTATGAGGGGGTAGCGCTGTTGATGTACACTTGCATGACTGTATTTGTAACTATCAAACCCTGTCGGCTTAAATGACTTTTGTGCGGAATAAGTAGTGCTTACTCTTTGAATTAAGAGTATTTTTGTCAAATAAAACAATATGAATGAAAATTACTTTATGTTGGGATTGACGACGAAGCGACAGCGGACTGTGTTATATTCCAGCGGTACTGGGACTCCACACGGCGTGCGGTAAGTAGCGATCACGCACAAATTGTGCGGTTGATCGGCCTCTTTTTATAATCAAAGCACTACATGTGCGCTACAAACCCAAAGAGTCAGAGAATCAGTTTAGTTAAGTTTTATACAAAGAAATATTCCGTTTCAAAATTATTTTTAAATTAAAGCAACTTGAATTTCCTCAGTGATTCAGCGGAACTGTGGATGAGGAATTGACCAAAAGAGCAGGAATGATGTTTTTTGTATGAACATGTACTAAAGCATTTCAAATCTAAGTATTTTTTCACTCGGAAAAAAAGGAAATGTTGACATGTGCAAGTCATAATACAGTCGGCCAATCAAATGTCACTTGTCGAAGTACTTATACATTAAAATCTCGACAACTGATCCTCAGGGTAATGGAGTTATCCTGAAAAAATATTTATTAAACTAAACTACTTCATCGTGGTACGTACCTTCGTGTGGCAAAACTTTCGTATCGTTAGTCATTTAACAACGTGAAGCGCTGCTATTTTTTCACTTGGGCTTCCCTTTGTGTGGTACATGACCGTTCTTTTTACGGTCACATGGCCGCTGTAGTGTCAGCGATTGGACTTCCTGAAGGGCACTACAATTGGGCCCGCGTTGCAATCAGGTGGGTTGTAGCTCTATGGTTTCAGCGTCTTGAAAGCCAGGATTACACAGTTGCAGCTACGTTGATTTATAATTATGCAACGTGTTGGTCCTTGTCAGAAAAGAAATGAACTTGGGATGACTCGTAACCCTATATAGACTTCCGATACTTTTAACGCCGTTTGAAGCATTTTGGTGGCGTTTTTTTTTTAAATTTGACTCTTCAAAATAAGTGGATGTAATGGTGTGGGCATTGTTCGAGTTACGGTGGTATTTTTACGGTGTCGTACATAGCACTGATCTGGTCCGCACGTGACACGACCAGCGCTCACCATTTGTGCACGCCACATGCGTTCCGCGTGTACGTGGTCAAGCAGCATCCGGGACATTTCCTTTGAGCGTTTGCAGGTGCGTGTATCATGTAGGTGGTTTGCAGCTCTGTTCTCTTTTCTGACGTTTCCCGTGAAGATTTGTTTTTCTGTTTCATACACCCACAAAAAAATTGCAAACTGAAGGTAACAATTTCGTTTGATAAAAAGGTAGGAGAGATTAACTCCGACGTTTAGAACAATGTTTTGCTTGCTTCCTATGTACCAAAAAGAACCGTGTTTCGGGTACATGATCCACCGGGTCGCGTGCAATGCCATTTGTTACTAGGCGATCTCTTTTCCGGGTACCCGGGTACCCGATGTTATTAAAAAACGGGTACCCGGTTCTAAAAATACCCGCAAATGCACACCCCTAGTGTCTGATCGTCTCCGTCGACCAGATCTGCCTACGAGCTGGAAACCCGGTTTGGAGAAGTGAAGTTTGAAGGTCACGGTCATTACATAACTAACAATGGAGGAGTTGTTGCTGTCCCCAACCAGATTTCCTTAGGTGGTACGTACAATGGTATAATTGACCTTTTCCGTTCACATGGACATTTCCTCCTTGATTTTCTTCCAAACATTACACAGTATTGTTGTCATGTCCACTGTGCGGCAATCAACAAGTCCCCGCAAATTCATCACTGGAAGGCTATCACACGTCATCCAGTAATTTCGGCTACACATTGAAGCTATTTAAATGACTGGTGGCTAAAAGCATTTCCTTGTCACTGTTCACATTCTGTGAGGACTTGTGACTGGAACTATGAACTGACCGACTTTTTATGGACACGACTGTATGTGCTTTTTATTGGAAATCAAGTTGCATTTGACCCTTTCAAAAGTCGTATAGATCTGATTAGGAATTTCTAGAATTTGTTCTGGGCTTCTTTGAAAAACAGTGTGGTATTTAAAGGTACCAAAGTTTCATCAGAAACGAAAAGACCATTGTAAAGATAATACAGATACTTTGTAGATTAAAAAAACTATGGGGAAGATATACACCGTTCACCTCGTTTTTATTCAGAATAGTCTTGACTGAGAGTCACTTCAATTGTGCTACATACGTTTACAGGACCTTTTAAAATTTCCTGTACAAGAATATATGGTACTTATTTTCCATGTAGGGGCTGAATCAGTGGGGCTCTTCTGGAGCATGGGGCCTCTCCAGGTCAGACACTGGGTGTTCGTTTCTTCGTAAAGATACCACTAAGCCCGCGACTGTAGATCTTTATTTGCACCATGGACATCTCGACACCGAAGCAGTACAAACGGCTGCACCGGATGCGACTGCACATGTGCAAGAACGTCCAAAGGATCACTGTCTACAGCGGGCGCAGTAGGGGGCCCTTTTTACTCAACCCAAAATTGGGTTTGCTTTTAGAGTCTTTTTTAAAGAGCAATTTGTTTTGCTGTGTACAGGCCCATTTGAGATTTGAATGAAAATTTTAATTAATTAAACGATTCTTTAAACATAATAAAATTCATAGTTGAAGCAATAAAATAAACCACCCACACTAATATGCGACACATGCTTCCTTTTGTGAAAGAGAGTATTTTTACTAGGCTTACCAGCACCTGTTTTAACAAAGGTTACAGGTTGGTAACGTAGTCGTCATGGTTTTAGGCCTGTGCACTTTGTATTGTTACAACGTACCCGTTATGCTTGGTTCATTTTGCTGGAAACAATACTACAGTCCATTTTATAAAACTGATACGGCATTTGGTAATGTTGAAATATTGATCAGAGATCGATATGTTTGGAACTGTGGGTGGTTTGGCGGAGTTCCGTGCATCAATGCTTCACACGGACTGGTCGCCACCGAGTCCATTCCCAATACGAGTGTCTACCCTCAAATAAACCGGTCATTGATTTAGAATACTTCAGGGTAGGTATGGTAATACGGAGGGTGCTGATGAAGATTGGATGTTGAAGTTTCTAAAAGGCCACCAATCATGCTGACGGAGCCTAAGGGGAGATTCGTGATTGGCCTCAGGTTCTGCTTTTGTTTTGTTCATTAAGACTATATTTGTTTGTTGGTGTTTTTAACACCTCAAGTATTCCTCTACCAAATCCAATTACCTCCCGCACTGTTTATTCCTACATGATGTGTGCAAGTTTCTACAAAGACCGTCTGTTACATGATTCCCAAAATTGAAAGTGAGATCCAACTTTTAAAAGACCCTCCCCCCAAAAAAACCGCTGTTGTGAACTTTGTGGGCTATTTTTGTTTGTCTAACATGCATAGAAGCACGCTATCCTTGAGATAAAAATTAAAACTTATGTCATTAATGAAAGCCAGATCATTGAAATACAAATATCTTTCCATAATTCCTCTTTATAAAATATCTTCACATAATTCATCTTCAAGATGAGATGAACCAACCTGTTCAAACCACTACATAACTAGCACAGAGCATTGTAAGCTACAGGTTAATATTTTCAATTTTTTTTATTTCCAAAAGCTTATACAAGTGCAAGGCATCTTTGACGAAATTCGAGATGACTACATATCTTCATGCAGTAGGTCCAGGAAAGATGGGTTCTCTTTCTTCTTCAGGTACTCTGACCACTGCCTTCCGACAGACTTCTGTCCCTGTGGATATCAAACCTAGAGTTGTTACCTGCAGTAATGACAGTCACTCTGTTGGATGTTTCACCGATAGAAATCTGGTTCATCGGCACAAAATCTGAAAGGAATAAAAAATTAACACACATTTTGGTGTACGCAAGCAAACGATCATGCATCAACATTTTGTCTCACCTACAGTTGCTAACCAAAACACTATTGGCCTCCAAAACACTGCAAGATTAGAAACTTGACAAACTCTGTGAAGTAAATCTTACCTTCCGACACCCGGCAATCTTTTTGCGAGTTAAGAGTTGAATTTGAAGAGCTTCGCCTTCCACAACTTACCTTCAGCTGTCAATATAATTAATATGAGAGCATTATGGGCTATCTGCCCAATTTTGTCTTGCCCACGAATGTTCTGAAAGGAAAAATTTGTCAACCCTTATCAAATCGAGAAACTTGTGCAACTGTCAGAGTATTGTCACTTTTCTCCAAATACCAAAAACCGAAGTGACGTTTATTTGATATACTTATTAGAAAAATATACGACATCTATTTTTTAAAAGAGCAAAACAGTAAAACGCGTTGTAGTTTGTATTTGCTTTAGTGTAGGAGATTGGTTTTGGCTCTTCGGCTCTTTTGATGGGGAGAGGTAGCTTTGACTTTTGGGAAGGAGGGTGTATTTGCTGGTGACGTACCTGTGGTGTCAGATGAACCTCATGGTATTTGCCCTGTGGCATGAAGGCCTCAAATGGCATGTTGGCTGTGGGGAACTCTTTGTCATCACCACAAACCTTCAAGATCCGCAGGAAGCTGTCCGAGCTGCAGGTACGACAGGCAGGTCCACAGGTGTACGGCAGGTTGGGGAAATCCCTGCCACGGATATCTTTCAGAAGAGTATGAAGAAATTGGAGGATCTATACAAGAGACGGTAGATGAGTACAAGTCTGAATATTCTCATAACCACTGGTTATCAGGGCCGAAATGCCATCAGCTTCAGGAAACTTCTCCTTAACTAAAAAGTGTGGACTGAGATGCAAAGGTGTCAGGTGAGCATAAACCAGATGCTGGTCAATAGGACTTTGTATTCAAGCCAGGCAATAATGTTGGAATTGTTCTTTACAAAGGGACAAGAAATAAGTTTTGCTAACAGTGATGTAGGTTGATGAGCACAAAAACCAATTAAACAACAGTCTGACATGCATTACGTGTAACGAGCACTTGTTGTATCCATCATGCAAGACGATCACTTGAATTGTGTTCTGGGAGACAGAAATCCTCCTTAGCTGAATGGTGTAGAAATTTGATCCCTGGTATCTGAAACGGCCTCTGGTTTTAAAGACCTGCAAAAAAGAAGTCACAAGAATACTAGATTAATGTTTTGTGAGGTGATGTTGAATGTTTCCTAATTAGAACATGTAATTGCCTTGTGGTTTTTGATATTCACCCGTTCACTGGGATCTCTGTCACACCAACACCTGGCAAGGAGACGATGAAATAATGGGTCTGGGATCACATAGCCGAAGTCAAAAAAGTATTCTTCATCTTCTGGCGAGGGTTCCCAAAAGTCTGCTTCATCCCCTCTGAACTCTGGAAGGTGACTTGGTAAGATGCAGTAATTGGGAAGCTTCTGTTGGGCACATCCCAAAACATCCAAGCTTGGGTGACAGTCCTCATCCTCTTGCTCCTGGCGAGGTGCTGAATGGGAGCTTCTTGAATAGATTGGTGTCAGTAGGTCGTACCCCTCCATCAATTGCAACACACAAGGTAGGAGGCTCTCTGATCCAACCATGGCCCTGATCAGCCTCAAAGAGGCAATGCCTTCTACTTCCAGTGCTAACCAGTCTTCTGCCTCTGTTAATCTGCGAGTATCTCTGGGAGGGATACGTACAACTGCCTTCAAAACATCCAGCAGGCCCTGAGGTCTGATGATGACATACTCCTTCAGCAGGGCTTCTGTATATGATGTCACCAGTGCGGTGAAGACATACCAGGACCTTGTGCAACTCCTCCTGGGTCAAGTCGTCATTGGCTATGCAGTGCAGAAGATCAGATGTGGTCATGATCCAAGGCAGACTCTCATCGGACTGCATATCTTGGATCTTATTCAGGACACGTAGATGGCGAATGGGGAAGAGCTCTCTCATGAAAGGGGTCGTCTTTGCAGAGCTAATGATTGACTGGCGAAGGTGTAGCCCATCTTGATCAAATGGCTTGGAATTCTCCACAACGTAAAGAGGCCCCTTGTCACCGTTGATAGCCAATATACTACAGAAATCGTTGTAGAGTAGGTCATCAATCTGGGAACCAAAGCTTGTGATGAAGTCAATCTCGACGCTGTCCCGGTGAGTACCAATGACAAATGCCAGAGTGTTTGGATTCTTGGAATGTGCCTTCACCATGAACAGCCACTGGCGCAAGCGTTGGAGCTGTTGCTGGTCATCCTTACAGGCATCCTCCAAATTGAAGACGAGGAGATAGACAGCCTCTGCTGGTCTGAAGAATTGTTGCATGGTCTGGTACACGCTGTCACCAGCATTGTCCCAGAAATACATCTTGAAGCTAACAGGATCGTCTCCCATGGAAGAGTCCATCAGAAACTTCTGAAAGGTCGTGATTGGGATGCCAGTCTTTTCTAGATTTTTGATCTTCTGAGCTACCAACCAGTCATACACTGGGAATCCACAAGCAGTGACTACAGAACAAACGACTGACAACCATGCCGATGTGTTGCTAAACATCAGAATCTCCCAACCAATCAGCTGCCCGACTGTGATGGCAACAACAAAGCCAAAAGACTTCTTAAGCGTGTAAGGAAGAATGAGCTTTCTAATGGTGGTTATCTTACGGCCTTTAAGGGTGCCATAGGAATGTAAATACCCCATTAGAATGCCAACAAAAGTACCTGAAGTGTACAAGTATACGTCACCTACAAAGTAACCCGCAAGTAGCCGATAATTTGCCATCAGTATGCAAAGAACCAAAGCAAAGAGAGTTGCAGGGAAAAACTTATAGCTCTTAACCATTTTCTGCACGCCCTTCAAGTCGTCTCGCATGAGGAGAACACCCAGAAGATTGCCTGTGACCAAGGGGGCTAGCGATTTGGCATTCAGACAAAACAGACGCCTTGGTTTCATCAGACAGTATGCAACTGCGACCCCACTACGACACCCAAGCCCACACAACAAACCCAACCCAGCACTCATAGCACAAACTCCCATGTACAAGATGAAGGATACGGTTGCTGCCCACAACGGCCCCAACTGATGACTATCTCTTAATTGGGCACTGTACTCTTTTGCCAAGACAGCAACACCAATCAAAACGACATGAAGAGACACTGACGTAATGAAGCGATACGCGGAATGGAAGTCTGATTTAAATGCAGGCAGTGACAAAAATATGGCAAGCCAGCACAGGACGCCAAAATCATTCAGGATGCCTGTGTACGAAAACAGGGCAAAGAGCACAAATGATGGGCCACCAAGCTTCACTTGATAAAAAAAATGCAGGACAATTTTACTGAGTGCCTGAAATGCTCTTCTGACGTCCCCAATAGTTGCGGACGTATCTTGGTTGTGGCCACGACTTTGTGGAGATTTTCTGAGAACACTGTGATCATTCTCAGATAAAGCGTCCTTTTTGACGGTGTTTAAGACACCCCCCATAATATCAATGCCCTTGCAGACACACCAAGCCGCACAAAGGCCAGGGTCATCAGCCGACTTGCAGACACCAGTGGTGCTGGGTCTCCAGGCTGGCTCCTGGTCACAGGTCTCGCATACAGTGATGTCGATCCCTTCAGTTGCCTGCCGCTCAGCGCTTGGGTCACACACCTCCCCACACAGGTACTTCAAGGTACTAGACTTGCCAACACCTTTGTCGCCAATGGTGAGGATCCTCAGTCGATTGCAGGGCAGCGAGCCGCTCCTCAGTGCCTCCCTGTACTTTTCGTGTAAGCCTAAATCATTGGCCAACACTTGAAGGTTGAAACTACCGCCAAACCCAATAAAACCAGAGAGATAGGTTGAAAATGTTGAATCCATGGCAACCTGGGGAAGAGGAAAAGACATCAACGGTGAATAAATAAGTCCGTTAATAATAGAACGGGCTAAACGGGCTACATGATGCCAAAGGATACCAGCAATTAGAGAGCACCGTAAGATCACAAATAAAGTCCTTATCCGTGGTCATATCGTAATATGCGTCACATCAGTCGAATCTCTGATTCAGAAGTCATTTACAAACATGCTCCAACTCTTGAAAATTAAAACTCAACATTGAATTTCGAGGAAGTTGAGACAAAGAAATTCCAAATTCCACACGACTTTCTACAGTCTACAAAAGTGCTACACTACACGCTGGCATGCATGCGTTTAACTGGCAGTGCACGTTTTCATTCAAGATAACCAAACATGAAACTGCCTGCAAAATATAAACGTTGTGCACCAACATTTATCTGATGCTACATGCACACGTACCAGTGAAATTTGGAAAAGTACTAGGCTTTGACTCCAGTCGTATTTCAAATGTATACCATGTATCCTGGCATAGGCCTATGCCTATATAGGCAGTAACCTGCAATGCAGTGAAATCCTGTCCAGCAGCAATTCTGCGCCATTTTATGAAACTACAACAAATGCCTCATTGCTGTTGATACAGAATCCTTTTTCTCAGGAGTAAATCTTCAAATTTTGAACTCTTCATACAGTTTGCCATCATTATCATGTAATGATGGCATGGCCTCATTGCTACATGTACGTCCATGCTACGTCCACTAGGCAAACTTTCAGATTACATTTCCTCAGTACCTTACTCCGTAGTCTATGTCTGCACATCAAGTCAACGATATCAATTAACGGTACAAACTGTACACAAACTGTATTACCTTTTGAATAAGGTTAGAAACACGAAGTCAACTCATAGCCTTGATAATCACATTGCTTGTGGTACCGGTAAACCCATGTGTATCCAACGTGGCTGATTAACCTCCCATCCTTGGCATTGTAGAAAGTTGGGTTGAAACTCACGGCAGATCAATTCAAGCCTCGATAGTCACGACAAAAACTGGAATGCTGTAAGTACAATGTGATATGGATAATCCTATTAAAAACGGAGAACACACGACACAATCCACTTCATTACATGCCAAATTTTCCGTACGATGGTCAGTCAACCCGAACTTTGGTTGTATCAAAAGAATCACGCGCCCCATTGCTTTCCATTGTCCTTGTCTGAATTCGCTAGCGCACCTTAGCGGAAGCTTTACTACAGAGCAAAGTGACCTGGAAGAAACGCTGGTCGTCTTTTATGAAGAAAATAAAGAAAAATAGTGGTGATCATTTACAATGAAAGGACGGGCAGGAAACTGCTGTTTGGTTGGTGTCCAAAAATCAATTCATGATCAGAATGATCAAGCCGTTCTGAAAAGGCTTCAAATAGGCTATTGCGACATAAAGGGTTTTGGAGGCAGATTGGCCGACTAGAAACCAGTATACAATGAATTTATCTGCTGACATTCAACACAAGCGAAATAAATAAGAGGCAATTTCTGTCTACAGCTAACTGGGCTGATTTCGGAAAAACGCGAGGTCAAATTTTGTGTTTGAGCAGTTGGGTTGATGACGTAACGGGGAAAAAGCACAACAGGCATGCAGGAAGCATGCATGAAGATACATGTAAACTGACATAGTTGCGGCTCATGTGCATTGAAACGAGGACTTCTGAAAATACACAATACTATATATTAATCTCTGAGATGCATAAACATAAAATCTACTCTTAGCCAGTCAAAATAATTGCGAAATTTATCCCAAAATGAAGGAACTAGTACGAGACGTTGAACGTGCAGAGAAAAGTAGGCCTAATTTGCGTGGTATACAATGACAGTGCACTCGCGTTCAGGTGTAGTGGCAACATACTATTCATACACCACGGAGAATAACTCTGTCAGCGTGGGAATACTTCAAGGTAGGTATGGTAGCACAGAAGGTGCTGAAAATTGGAGGCAGAAGTTTCTAAAAAGCCACCAATCATGTTAACAGAGCCTAAGGGGAGATTCATGATTGGCCTCGGGTTCATGATTGGCATCAATTTGATTTAAACACACCTGTATCGTTTTCAACCAGTTTATTACATTGTCGTACCTTTTAACACATTTTTTCCCTAGTGAATAAATAATCTTTATAGCCCTTCAAATCAGATGGATTTTTCATTTTAATTGAGTTTGAATTTTAATTTTGAATTATCACTCATCTAGGCTATTGTAAATTAGGCTGTGTATCAATTAGCTGGCTGCGGCTTGACATTATAAGGGACTCTTTGGGAAGTGCCTGTTAACACAGAAATGTGTATAACTTAATATGGACACAGTCTTAGCTTTCGGAAATATGATAGAAGAAGAAGCCAATTTGCCTACCAGTTTGCTTACAACGAGTTTTAAGCACCTGTGTGAAACAGGTGACGTGGCGGGATTTGGCCAAATCAAACGAGGCAGGCTGACTTGAGGTACATGTGTAATGAATTGTGTTCGTCATTTCCCGCTCATACCGTGACAGGGTGATGGGATTATGTTTTGAACAATATCAATTAGACCATGAGCCAGAAATCGGAGCTTCTCTGCAACTAGAGGTCCGTTAATTCTCACTTTTGAGTGGCAACATGGAATCATGACTAGGTGAATATGAAGGTGCTGAATCCAAATCAGCCTGTTGCTACCTCGTCAGACTGCCCCCAAGGTCTCCACAAGAGGACGCTAATCCCATTTTGCTAACTTTTGGTCAAAAGCATTATTTCGGGCATAGTTTTCACATTTTTGCGGGGAGATGTGGGAGGAATACTCGGGCTTGCTTGTGCAGTCTGACTGGCCACCATCCTGTTTACGTAGTTCGAGGCCCGATATATTGCGAAAACCTTTCTGGTAGACAATGGAGGAGTACCAGAGTCTCTTAAATATGATTAACCAATTTTGTTGAATCTTTAGAGGGAGGGCAGTTGTGACGGCCCCTAATGTGATTGGCCTAAAAGCTTAGTGACGCAACCCGGACAGAAATGATCTGAAATAAACTTCGTATGGACACCTGTCTTACAATAAATAGGCTGGTTTATTCATCAACGCTCCTTTCAGCCAATACACCAGTAGAGGGCGCTATTGACAGGGAGACTGTATGACTATATGTGCCCGGACTTCGCCCACAGCAGTGAACACTACAGTTTACTGTGGGAATCCAGAGCCAAATCAGGGACTTTAGCAAGTCTCCCGGGATATTGTCAGGGCTGTGCTACTCACAACTCACGTCACGAGATAACAATTCGCCCTTATATCGACTGCAAGCACCTATCAGGAACTATACCGCGCCAGTAATTGGCCCCTCAACCTACCGAGCTCCTCAACGACACGCGCACCACTCGGGACTTTAAAAGGCACAGTCACGCTGGGCTAAGTAATCCTACCTTAGGATCAGCCCTTGAGCAAGACTCAGGACGCTGACAACTAAATTAACATTGCTTGTGCGCCCCTCATATCCTCGCGAGCCTGCCGCTGCTGCAATTCCGCCTGCGCGCACGCGCTACATGTGACCAAGCAGTGACGTGACGTGACTTCCGCTACCCAATCGCCTCATGCGCAAGGCAGAACCTGTGTGCCGCGCTCGCGTAAAGAGCACCTCTAAAGAAAACATGTTTTCTGGGATTGTATTTGTTTAAATAGTTATGGAAGCATCCAAATCGAACGCAAACTCAATGTAGCCATTGTCTGTAGCCATTATTTGGCATGTAAAAGGATTGGCCACTACGAACACAGGGCGAGGGTTCCCTCGTTTTCTCTGAATGACGCAATCTACATTCAGAATTCGCACCTTGGCAAGAATAGAAAAAAACTCTTTTTAGATTGTTATAGTTAAGCTCAATTTGGATGCTTCGATATTTATTTGAATAGATAAAATCAGAAAAAAAACATATTTTCCTTACAGCTGCTCTTTAACACTATGCCCGCCCAACAGCTGCCCTTGTTACTGGGCAAGAGCGCAATCTATACTTACTTCGCACCACCCCTAATGACTAGCGCCTTCTGCACGTCACAATATTATTATCGCATGAAATTACATAAAGGAACGAACCCTGGTATACTGACTGCTTTGCCCATGAATAACGAAATATCTGCTTCTGAAAAACGAAAATGGAAGCTTGAAACCCAGTATATTTTCAGTGAGCCATGTCCACTTATGCACATGCATGCATAATTATAAATTCATTAGTGGAAAAGACCCACTGGGTCTATTGCCCTTTTGTAGAGTTGCATTGGGCCTATAAAAAGCCGAACGACTCGCGCCTGAGCCAGCATTTGGTACGATCACGCCGAGAGCACGACTACTGGCAATCTGTGATATGGTACAAGCTTGGCACACTTTGAGTCCCTCTGTCCCATGTGAAATAATCTTTTAAAGATGATGTCAAGACTTAGTCAGTTGGCCCGTTTGACAGTCACTCCTTCTGCAGCCTTGATTGACACTCAAGTGGCAATCCAAGCGACCGGATTGAAGGCTAACGGTCCTGTGACTATCAGGTGAGGGCCAAATACTCCATGCACACTATTTTAAGGCACAGGAGGAAAAATTCAATTTCAATAAGAGTGAGTCAGTCATGAAAAAAACCTCTCCAAATGAGTGAAAACCACTCCAAAAGAATGAAATTTTCACTCTGCCAAAGAGCCATAAAAAGCAAAATCGAAAAAGGGTTGTCCTTTATAATGACTCCTCTTTTCGAGTGGCTTTCACTCTTTTGGGGATGGACTCACTATTTTTGAGAGCGAGTTTTTCGCTCTCTTCTACCTTTACTTTCGAGAATCCATGATGAATAAGTATTAGAAGGTTAGATTGGCGAGACATGAGGTGCTGTGTTTCTTTTACAAGTACAGCCACTTCTATACATGCTCATTCGTACTTGGGACATTTTGAGGCGATATTTTGTAAATAACGAGTTGTGGAACTGTAAGTTCCCTCATTTGTACATTTAGAAGAGCAGGTTTGGTTTATTAAACCAGCAAGCGATCCGGCCACTCACTTGTGCCGTGTGATTACTTGCACAAAGCTCGGAGTTTTTTTTTGTTATTTCATTTTCAAATTGTTATTGTACTTTTTCGACCTCTCCTCCTCCTTGTAAGCTTGTAGTCTCCGTATCATCCGTTTGTTCACCGCAGCACGCTACTTCAAGGTAGCGTTGTTTTTTATGTACTACCTCATGGGCGTCGCAAAGGGGGTGGGGGACGAGAAAAACGAGAAATAAACAAAGGAATAAATAAAGAGAAAGAAGGGTTAAAAAGGAAAAGAGACGAAAATCACCAGTTTGCTTGAAAAATCTCAAAACAATCCCTTCCAAACTGTTTATCAGTGTGTTGGTGGTGAGAGTTTCCCCCCCCCCATTTTACACTCCCCCCGGGAAAACTGTGGCTTGCTCCCGGAAAAATCCCGACAACGCCCTAGGAATATTTCATAGATGGTCAGTTAGAAAAGGAAAAATGAAAATTTACCATCTTCTTGAGAAGGTCACACGTCCCAAAGTCTTCCCAAGAGTGCAGTTTGTTTACTGGTGAAAATGACTTCTTTTATTAAATGCTGGCCCCTTTCGGAATACTTTTTGTTTAAAGGATCAACATTTGCTATACACAATTACATTCATTCATCGATGGTCCGACGAAGTCTGGAGATTTTAGTACAAACTTATAGGTTCTTATTAATGAAAGCTTTATCTGAAATCTTGAATTCATGGTGCCGCATTTTTCAAAATAATTTTTCTCGCTGATTCCATAAAGTGACTTTTTTGTGTTTCAAGGACATGTTTAAAATACTTATTCTTTTCATTTCCGTTTTGGAGACACCTTTCTTACTTAGGAACGACTTCACCTGTTATGGAGCAAACACTTAACATGGGTGTAAATCCAGGGTAGGGGAGGTATATATCACTCCAGTTTCTGACCGGGGAAGGACTTTTGGACCATCCCCCAAAACACACTTTTTCGTGGCGAGAAATAGTCGTCACCGTTCTCACAAAGTGACGCTAATAACCAAAAAATGACTGTTTTGTCGATTGTAACTTTTTTTTCAATATTCTCTTTTACAATATCGTGCTTGACAATTTTGGCATGCTCCTACAAACAAAGCATCATTACTGTCATAGTTACATTAATGTTTCCCAGGGCAAATATCTTGTAAACAGCTTTTAGCGTTTTCACGAAGAGACTCAATGCTTAACATCCTTTGAACACGTACAAAACGTAAAGGAAATGGCTGAAAACTAGGTCAGCCAGGGATTTTGGTTTTGAAGACACGACCACCTTCCCTGTGATTATTCTCCATTGAACAGAAGGACGTTCATGTTCAAAAACGCAACTTTCGTTGCTATATGCAAACTTGTCACAGTGCCGATATCAGTACCCTTAACACCGGTCTAGTTTGTTCACTCATCTTTGTCAACAACATCAATATAATAATAATAATTAATAATTGTGATGCTTGTGGGCTTGTGGGGCCATTGGAAACTTCGAGTAGCCTACTTAATTGCTTCACTGCCTCATTACAAGCTGGGCTAGTAACAACTGTCCATACCAGTGTCAGTCCTTAATCTTTATAACCTGTCCATGTACTTGTGATTGAATGAGTACATCAAGGCCCTCAGGCTTCAAGGGTGAGTTTCAGGAAAAAAACCAGAAGTTTGCAGCCCTGTACACTGAGAACCTGCTGCTCCTAGCACTGTTGTGCATTCTTTTATCCATTGCTCGTCATCCAGGAGGTGAGGAACCTTCTAAATAATTTCAAGGCAGTTAGATGGCCTAGTCATGGCACAATGAAATGGAGTAAACTTGAACAGTTCAGTAAGCTACAAGATGTAACAGGATCACATTGAGTTGTTTTGAGGCAGTTTAACTTTGAAAGAGCAAAATGGCGGCCGCCGCGTCCAAGTCATATCGCGCGCCCGAAATGTTATGGTAACATATTCAGCGCGCGTGCTCCTGTTGACTTCGTCACAAAGGCGGACGCGCCACGATTTGCAGGCTCTCGTTGGACGATTACTGAAGTTGTGCGTTAACTTCCGGTTTCATGTAAACAGCAATCAATGCATAGGCCGTGTCCGAAACGGGCTTCCAGAGCATTTGGAGCGAAGACCTAGACCTAGCTCTAGACAACAGATTTGGATATGTGCAATGCATGTGCAGTGGGCGTCACGGTGCACATGGTTTAAACTGAAGTGACGTCACACCCACTAACCGGGTGGAACTTAACCATGGTCTATAACACTTTTATTTTTATTTGCTTATTAGGATAACAATGGTTAGTGACAATATCCAGTCAACGTTCTGAGATTCTGAGATTGTTTCTATCAAATAAATCTAGTACGACACAATTTACAGTGTTAAAATTACTGCACTAGGCCTTTTTGTACAGTCACCATATTTTACTGCCGAAGTAGCCTTTGATCAAGGCGCCCGCGACAAAATGGATCGTCGCTGAAGAGCGCAGAGCTGGAGGAGACTAGTTTAAGTACCGAACCCACGCACGAAGAAAGAGCCCTCAATACACTGTAATAAATGGTTGTAATTTCGGTGGTTTCGCAATGTACTTTTTAATAGTGGTGTATAAGCTGTGCAAGCCGAAGTCCTTTTTTATGCACGTTAGACGTAAACTGAATAGCTTAATTCACCTCATTCCTATTCACTTTAATCCATACAAAAGATCAAACTGTGTCAGAATTTTTACCCTTGCTTTCATTCATATTCATAAATCATACCTGACTTTTTCATATTTCTTTAGAAAAGGTAAAAGGTCAACAGTGCCAGACAGACACCTCAACTACTGAAAAGATTCTAAATAAACGATAAAATTACAGAGGAGCAGTGAATAATTCGATCTAATTTTGTCCTTTTTGTGTGCACCGAACCAAAATAAAGTCCCAAACAGGGAAAGGGCCATTGCTTCTTAAAACAGATTTGAAAAGTCAGAGTTGACTTTAAATTGAGAAGAACGTTTCGCCAACATCCATTTTTGCCAATACCTAACGAGCCGTAATAATCACACTTAGATTTCAATTACATTATAAAGTCAGATGTAGTCAACATCTGGACTTTCCATTTATTGCAGTCCCCCGCTAATCCTTCATTCTTGCCATCTTTATCCCCACCATGCAGTTGCGAAAAAAAAAGCATAAATTTAGCACCCGCATATAAAACGCTTCTAATTTCTCAGGACACTTTTCCAATGCAGTCGTAACAAAAATGATGTCAATGGAATTGATCTATACCACCCAGGGCCAATTCTTAATAGGTTTTCGTAAGTGTAACGTGCATTTGAGATGATAGCAGCAGAATGATAGTCACGCACACAAGTACATTGAGTGGAATAGTTTATCTTTTGTCGTTTGTGTTTTATGAAAGCTCCTCTTTGTCTTTGTTCACGGACTTTCTTTGATTTCCCACGGACCTTGGGCGTGGCGCCTGGCCTCAGTCGTTTTATCTAATCCCAAACGAGTCGTACATGTTCGGAAGAAAACACTTTGGCTCGAATTGCTCACTGCACATTTTGGAGCTTGTTGTTGTTGGTTCTGACCATTGGGCCTTGGTCAGCCCGACTTCCGATCTCCAAATTCGCCTAAATTTGCTTTGGTTAGAAAGTTATGCAGGCTTGTCCCATATAGATGATATGGAATTTTTCTATGTTAATGAGATACCTCTCGAGAATGGGGCTATAATAAATTGTCTTCGTCCATTTATTGATCAAAATAGCAACTTTTACATTCTGGATATCGGTTAGAAACGAACTATTTTCGATTAAACCTGATAAAAACCACTTCTCATGGGCCCTTTAAAACCCTGCCACGTGGGAGCGTGTGCCCAGATTGACACAGAAATCACGACCTGATCGAACTCCCGTGACTTTTCCAAACTTTTCCCCACCTAACTATTGAAAAAGGGTATCAATCTTGGTATCGCCCTGGCAGTGACTGAAACGGGGGGTCCATATCCATTCCCATATGTTTGTGCACAAAACACTGCTATTATGATAATACACGCAATACCCACTCCCCTCTAAAATACCCCTCCCCCTTTGGAAAATGCATCAGGCCAATGTCTGGGATGCTTGCCAAAGTGTCTGGAAGCTTGTGGTTGGCGCAAGCACTGTAAACGTATAGTGTTGACCTGGAGTCCTGGGTGAGCCCTTGTGATTGACTGGGCCTAGCCTGGGTCTGGAGAGGCTGGCCACGTGGCATCATTTACACTGCCTAGGCCCACCCGTTGTGCTACGAAGGCCCTGGATGAGTGAGTCGTGGTGATTCAAGGATGTATAGCGGGAATTTCCCGTGTATTTTTGGTATCGCTGATGTATTTCTGTATTGTTGAATTCACTGCAGACAACGCCCCAAAAAGGACACTTCCGCCACACTGAGAAGTCTTTCTAGGAAGGTCTCCGTCTGATTTATTTGGAAAGAAACAGAAAAAAACATTGAATAGTGATCGTCAAACCAATCTGAGACAATTAATGCACATTCTGCATTAGTATAAAAAAGACGTTGTCGGCTCCACGGGATCCCCCCAATACACACCACGCCCCCCAAAAGGACACTTCCGCCGCAAAACACATTGAGAAGTCTTCCTAGGAAGGTTTCCATCTGATTTATACTGAAGAACACTAAAAAAGACATTGAATAGGGATCACTTTATCCACAAATAAATCTGAGACACTTTGGGCGCATGGCGCAACGTGGGCCGTTGTAATGGATACGGTCCCTCGCCGCAGTCGTTTGTCGGTTGAAATGTATGGGCTTCTTGTTCGTGTTCATTTATGTCCCCGTGTTTACCAAAAATGTATCCATAGTATATGTACTACATCCTCAAGATGTGTGTCCTTGGCTGTGGATGCCCCCGTACAATTCTAGGATATGATGACATCATAATACAGTCTATGCAAAGCCCTACTGGAGAAGAGTGCCTATAGCCTGCAGGAAAAAATTATATTAAAATTATCTGGAGAGGCCACTCCTTTTTTACAGTGTTGGAAAAGAAAAAAACACACTTTGTTTTCCTTTGAATCATATTCGAATGACGAAGAGTAATAGGAATTTTCCGTCTAACACACATTGTAAAATGAAAAAAATCTCAAAATCGCAGAACATGTTGGCTCTTTCCATAACATTCTGTGGAAGAGCATTATACTGTCTGTTTGCGTTCGACCAGATCTGTCTCTCAGATGGAAACCCGTCAGAGAAAGGTGAAGTTTGAGGGCCACGGTCATTACATAGCTGACGATGGAGGAGTTGTTTCTGTCCCCCAGCAGATGTCCTTAGGCGGAACGTACACTGGTATGGCAACCATTTTATTGACTATTTGCTGTAGACATGTACTTTCTCCTGTCACTTTTCCTCCCAACAGTACACTGTAGTCTCGTCAAGTTCGCAAGCACTCCCCCGCCAATTCATTATGATGCCTTCACAAGTCTTCAGCCCAAAACCATACGCTAATCAAATGAATTGTGTTCAAAATTGTCCCTTGTAATAGAACCTGTAACTGACAGACTTGTGACGGACTCGACCACAACACTGCTTGTGAAGATTAAAAATAGGATAAGATATGTGCATTTTAGTATAAATCAAATTGCACCAGACCCTTTCCTAGGTCGTAGCCGTTCACTTATTTCTGAAAATAAGGTGTCCTGAAAAACACCGATCTTCTGAGTGGTTGACAAGTTTCCACCTGTAAAAGAAAGATGATACGATTGGTTTATAAATAATGTTGAACAATAGTCAAAGATGTCTCTACTCTCTGTCCTAGACAAAAGAATGTATGCATTAGGAAAGGCATACACCGTTTTCCACTGCACAGTTTTATTTCAGACTAGTTTTGGAGTACAAAAATACTTATTTCCGTTTAGGGGCTGAATCCATGGGACTGTTCTGGAGCATGCAGCCTACTCCGGATCAGAAACTCGGCACTCGTTTCTTCGTTAAAGATGTCACGAATTCAGTGAAGGTGAATCTTTCCTTGCACAATGGACATCTGGACAACAAAGCATTACAAACGGCTGAATCAGAGGCTACTGCGACTGCCGAGAGGTGGTACATGGGCAAGAACGTGGAGAGAACCAGGGTCCACAGCGGGCGCCTTAGGGGGGCCTTATTCAAACCAAAAGGTGATTTTCTGGTCTAATCAGTTTCTATTCGCTGTGTTCAGGCCCGTTTTAGTTTGTTTGTTTCTTTAACGGTGACATATTTTCAATTCGTGTCGCAGGACAACTTTGCAGATAAATGAAGTGCATAATCGGCACATGAAGCCAGCCACAGCGTTTTGCCTCCTTTTTATAACATACATGTACATTATATCCTACCAGCGCCCTGTTTGGTGGGAAAGACTGCAGGGCGGTAAATGACCGGCAGTTATGGCTTTAGACCTGTGCATTTCCTAATGTTACAACGCAGTATTTTCAGAGCCATCGTTCCGGAAACAAGACCACAGCCGGTTTTTTTTAAGTGGTGCGATCCTGCACTGCCAGAAGTCTTATTACTATCAAGATATTTAACCGCAACAATGACAAAAAGCAAATAAGTAATTTAATTTATGTAATCACATGTAGCAACAAAAAATATAATAACAAAGTTGGAGCAGGCATTTTCAGCGAAAAATTAACTTCGTACGTCCCAACGATGTAAGTAAAAATCAACTAGTCATATTCATATTTTAAACATACACAATGCAAGTGCGATAGGTCAGGAGCCACAAAAGCGTATCTAATCACTGTTGCTAGAATTCTAATAACAAGAATTCAAATAACAAAATACCAAATAAGTTTTGAAAATACCGATCAGAATCGATTTTCTTTGTTCAGGATCGGGACCGTTTCCAGGTGTGATCGACATATTCGGAATCGGAGGTTTGGTGGAGTTCCGTGCGGCTATGCTCGCTTCACACGGACTGGCCTGCTTCGCCCTACCGCACTCTTCATATGAAGATCTACCCTTAACAAATGAGGTCATACATTTGGAATACTTCAAGGTGAGTGTATAGAAAGGAGCTAGGGATCACAAAAGAGGCTCTTGTATATTAGTTTAATTTTTAAGCCGTACTTAGTGTAAAAAGCCTTCGACTGTATACACCGTGCCAACGATGAGGTCCACACTCGGCCCCAGGTGTCTGGCTGTTTTTCAACGCTGTAGTTCAGACCACTCTAATCTTGGATCCCATCAACACATCTCTGCTGAGAATATCAAACAAAAACCCAAATAGTCTATTTAGCTCATTAAAGAAGACTGGTCTTATTTCTTCATTTAAAAGTCATTTTAATGTGATATTTTTCTATCATAGTCCATCTAAGCTCACTTGATATGTTGTCATTCAAAGCTGCAACCGCTTTTGTTGTTGAAGTTCTAGGAAACCGCCCGCCCTCTCTTTCTTTTGATCAGGGTGTTTTGTTAATTTGGGTCTTTCGCTCGTTTTTCGTTTCTTTTTATTGTCTAGGAGGCCATTGATTGGTTGAGTGATCAACCCTTCGTCAAACCTGGCGGTGTCAGCATGGTCGGTACCTCGCGTGGGGCCCAGTATGCCTTAGCTACAGCTTCGCATTTTCCTGAAAAGGTAAACTTAACGCATGCAGCGACAACAGTTAAATTAAGGAAGTTTACAAACAAAAAAGCAGGGAACAACAAATGCAAGGGGGTGGTCAGTTTCAAATTCGGGAAACCTCGATTTAGTTTTACAGAATTATGGGGAAGAAATATTTCAGACACTTTGATTTGTTGTCAAGGGTCGCATTCCTAATGTAAAGGGGTTGCCCCGTATCATTTTGAAACGAGCGGTAACAAAGACATTGAATTGGCGTGTATTCTTCCAACTACAAATGTTCCCCCAAACGACATGCCTCGGCAATTTATTTTGTTGAATTTTCTAGAGACACGGTCCGCATCCTCCATGATTTCTTTTAGGGTTAAAATTATCCATCAACGCTTTGCCTCTTCTGTTAAAAACCCTCGATCCTTTCCACGACACCTGTCTCTTCATAGCTTAATGATGATTAAGTACAAAAACAAAAACAATATAGTACAAGTCTAAGCAACACCACATACGGCCAGGTTTCAGACACGAACATTAAAAGCTTCAATTTGTTGACACAATTAAACGAGGGCCACCTTTATTCATTTTTCTGTTTCATATATGTGTATTTTAACTTTCCCGAAGCAGTTACGGGCGGTCGTCGTAATTAGTGGTCTTCATGCTCATTCTTTATTCCCCTGTGCACTCAACGGAGAACATCAGCCGTTTGTTGAGTAAGTACAGTCTTTTTACCACGATTTGGGGTCAAAATCTTTTCTCTGTATTTGTGTTTTTAGTTAATTTTCAAATACATGTATTTCTTTTAATACCGAGCATCCGCCCTTTTCTCACAAGGTACACTAGTCTGCAGTTGCAGCCTAGCTTGCTCTACCTTTTACAATTTTCAAGGAAGGGGGGTCAGCACCATCGACAGTTTAGTTTGGTTTGAGATGTCCTTCCACAACCTCAACAAACCTTGCCTCAGATTTTGTGCGGCGGTGTCCAAATTGGTGTGATTGGGAACATGACAAGAACTTCTTGCAGTGACGGAGGTGTCCTGTATTACGCAAGCGCTGACTAATGTTTTATAACCATTGGAAAACGTTGAGAAGAAAGAAGATGAACATGAATATTGTGATTTTGAGGAGGAGCCCTGCTGTGAATGTTTCTGAACCTTCAACTGTAGGCCTGGGCGTCGAGGGGAGGCAAAGGGGGCGTTTGCCCACTGAAAAATAAATGAAACATAAAAAAGAGGGAAAAGTGAAAGGAACTTTGACGCGTTTATAAACTACACACATCAAACATTTGAACACACGGTGTGTTCAGACATGTTCAACGTAAAAAGTGTTTATCATCGGGGCATGAAATGCCTGTATTCCATTTTTTCCCCGCCAATGCTCTAAATTGCGGATGAAATCAAAATCTCATGGTGTAAGTGGATAAATGAAGCTGCTAGAACGTAGAATATATAGGTGCAGAGGAATTATCACTTGATTTTCACTCCAAAAATAAACACCGTGTTTAGACAATACATCCAGTTGTGCGACACAGCGTTAAAGACACGAATAGGTGCATGTGCCGTATGTACACCCACACCCAAGTGTGTAAATGCTTTCAATCGTGGACTCCCTATTGTTCCTCTTTTGTTCATACTTCAACTTTTTTCGGAAGACCTCCCATATGTTTTGTACACGTTTTCCAACCGTGGACTCTTCGGCAACCGTGGTCCCCCACTGTTATAGGTCCACGATTGAAGGCGTTTCGATCTCTTTCCGCGCGTCTGCTTCCCCCGCGCGTCTGCTGACTGTTGTTAGTTGCAAATGTTTAGAAATCGGACTGATCAGAGTTGCTCATATTACTCGTTTCTTACCTAGGTTCGTGCATGTAACATGCATAGATACTTCAGGATCTCGGACGGGTAATAACTTTCTGAAAACAAGGGTCTGACAACAGTATTTCAACCATTTTTGTTGTCGTGTTAAGTTGTAGCAATTGGCTTACGTACTGCGTATGACTTGAACACGTGTGTGTCATCATTACCCTGTAATGTGCGGTTATGTCAATAAACACTTCACCCTTTGTAAACGTGTCAAAGTGTTTCAAAACACCATCCATAGGCCTATGTTTAATCACAAACATACGTTGCGTTTACGAAATAAAGTACATTTAGTGTTTTCAACGTATAAACATATATGTGTTTATTTATAAACGTGTCAAAATGTTTAAAAAGTGCCACTGAGTTGCATTTAATTTGCGTTTACAAGTGAAACGCTTGAGTTTTAAAGTATACGCTAAGCACCACCATGAAGTAGTGAAATTGGACCCAGTATACTCGACGGATGTTTATTGGAAACAGAGTAAGAGAACAAAACTTAGCAGAAGTAAGCAACTCTTGCGCTGTTAAAAGCATCACCTAGATGCACGCGTTACGGCCACATCGCTACTAGAATGAACGCTCCCGACCAATATGGCTCTTTTCAACCAATAAGGGGGTGCTTCTGCACAAGGAGGAAAGCCAGTCGTCTTATTTGATTGATTCAAAACACCCATTTCACTCATGACACTTCAGCAGCACGAAAGAGGAAAACAGAAGGCCTTGTTTCAGTTCAGATGCAATTTCTCCTTCAACTGAACCCGTGTTGATAAATTTTTGATCTTGAGCAGGTTGCTCCCCACAAATATTGAGCCGTCTTTGAAGTTTGAGGGCGCCAAAGTCGTATTTGCACCCCACAAAGAGATGTATAAAGTAACAGGTGAACATGCTGCAATATTCAAGGTACGCCATTCAGCTTGTGAAATTCAGCGATTCCTCGGACAATTATTAGCTTGTTTGGATGCATGCAGGGATTTTCCCTGTTAATTTCTTTCCTTTTTTTTAGTTGAGTCGGCTTTTTAAACGAGACTGGAGTTGGTGCTCCCCTTCTTATTCACGGTGGTCTTATATAGCTCTATGTTTAAAACGAAAAAGCAAATGTTATACGTCGTACTCCAACTTTTCAAAAGATTAAACCAACGTCTTCACGGACAGTTTGAAAAAAGAAGTCAGACGTTTGAAAATTGAACTACTATGTTTGAAAGCTGAGCTGCGATGTTTAAAAATCGAAGTATGCGACGCTTGAGTATTCAACTGCAATGTTCGAAAAGTTAAACCACGACGGTTGAATGAGCCGTGATTTTAAAAAGTTGAATACGACATTTGAAAAGTCGTTGTACAACGTTTGCCTGTCCGCAATAGAACGCTTTCATTTTGGTTACTTACCTTAATCCTCTTCGCCCCCAGTCGGGTACAAGGCGTAAACGATTTGCTTCCAATAGTTCCTGTTCTTAGTAGCATGTTGTACCTCACCCCAAACCTCTTTCAGTTCTGCCATCACTGTACGTATCCAGGTTGTTTTCGGCCGCCCCGCTTCCTCTTCCCAGGTGGAGTCCATCCGAGCGCAGATTTATTTTGGTCAGGTGCTCAATAAACGTAATTCGGGTCTGTAGTTGCCTGCAGGTTTGATCCAATTTACGTAGCATGCGACGTGAACAATGGACAAAACACGACTTGCATGTGTTTCACGACTTGGGTGTTAAAGACCAAAGAACTAAACCCGACCGTGCGTCTAACGACTTTAATGATAGCAAGATTAGCTTGATTCTCCCTCAACCTTCGACACGGTTAGTGAAAGAGGCGATGGGTTTTAATATTTTGCCTCTTACAGCTGGAAAACGCCAGGCAGTGCCAGTTTCTGTTTATAGCAGGAGAGGCGGATGACATGTATGACAGCTGCTTCAGCGCAAGGGAAGCGGCAACCAGACTGTCCAGGCACGGGTGCTCCAACTATCAAATCCTCAGCTATCCTGACGCCGGTCACCTGATCGAAGTTCCTTATGCTCCATCGGCCTCGGTGTTCTCCCTTCCAGGCTACGGTAAAGTACATTTTAAAGAACCCATCGCTTACATTTCCATCTCTTATCCCTCCATAAATGCTTTCCTGTGTTTGACCTTTAGAAGCTCCCCAACAAACACCTTCGATGACAGTCGCAGGAAGTGAAAAGTTAAACAGACAAAAAAATACTTCGATCTAATAGGAGACATTTTTTCCCGACTTCGTTTGTACAAGATTTGTTCCAAAGTTCGTTGGTTCGAAACAAACATTCTCCCGTTCGTTCTAATGAGATCTATATTTAGAAACATTGTTTATTTACAAACAAACCGTTTTTACGAGATAAATTAATTTTAACGGAGTTTGTTTTTTATGAGATATATTTTTTCCAAGTTCATTCTCATGAGATATGTAATGTCAGGTTTGGATTTATTTCTCACGAAAACAAGCTTCAAAAAATTTGTAACTCATAACAACGAACTTTTAAAAAAATTTAAAAAAATTATGAAAATGAACTTTGAATAGTGTACGTTGTGAAATATAAACTTGACGGCACTCCATGGCATTCGTATCATAGTCACGAAGGCATGCGCAGTGAAACTAGTAAGTCTGCATTCTGAAGCGTCGGAATTTCACTCGAAACCGGCTATAAGCTGCGTTCTGCTTCACATCGTGCGACAAAAACAATATGGCTAGATGGATGTCTCGCAAACCACGAGGTAAACTTAATAAGCAATTTCATTGGAAAACGTTAATTAAATTATCGACCTATTTTTACTTTTTAATCCAAAAACGTTTTCTAAAAAACTGAAAAAAGTGAGATGGGTTAGTTTAAAATTTGCTCCTTTTAAACCAGCCCATTACAATTCATCACTCATCACATGAAACAAACCTTA